>NW_028249129.1:0-100064 GCF_964263255.1 Lissotriton vulgaris
AGCAATTCATCGACATTGTATGTCGGACGCCTGAAGTACTGGGTTTTTCAGAACCCAGCGGTGCCAGGGAACACACCCTAAGACTTCGAGTCCTTCCTGTTTCACACTACAGAAACACAGAGTCTTCTAGGTGAAGTCAAAGATCGTATTTATTGGCTGCAGCCAGTAACAGGTATCCTAGAAGTACAACACAGTGTATATTCTCAGGAGACTGCTCAAAGTTACAAAGCCAGCCTTCTCTTTTTATACAAAATATTATGCTTTAGGCAAACATTCCTTATTTTACAGTTGACCATTCACATATTTTCACTACAAAGAAAAAGCAGAGTCATGATGACAAGCCTATATTTCAGTTTGTCCAGCCCTCAATCAATTACCCGGCAAGGCCCAGTATTTTCATCAGATATCGACGGACCCCCAATAAAAATGGGCACCTCCTCCTCGTAAAGCAAGTCATAAAGAAAGAAACAGGGACAGGTGTGTGTAAGATTAGGCATGGTTTGTGTGCGATGAAAGGTTTATGACATGTTGTGCCTTGATACTAATCTCGTTCGGCCACTGGGAGAGAGACTGGCCGAACAGGTTTGGCTTCAGGCAGTGGAGTCAGCTTGCCCAGGTCACAGAGGAGTCAGCAAAGGTGTACGTGTCCTTCAGACTCATTTTTGGCCTTAGTCATTGGCCTATGTGAGGGCAATCACAAAATGGCTGCCGTTCACAAAATGGAACCCGAGGGTTCAGGACGGAAACTCTGGTTTCAGGGTGATTTCGTCACCCGAATATGACGAAAATGCTTGTGCATAGTATTCTAATCATTCTCGGTCTGCTGATACCAAAATCGTCATGATACGACGATGTTTATAACACGGGTCCAGAATTTTCAGTACCACAGACCCTCCTTTTGCCCTTACATAGGCAATAACCTATACTCACGCTAATCTGAGTCCAAGGTCTATATTCATAAAGTCATTGAGATGTTGCTGTAGGATCATCCTATTACTTAGCTCGTCTCCTGATACAGGTTTCCTTACATACGATGTAGCACAGAGGCCACATATTGCAGGAGCACACTGTACACACAGACAGGACAGGAAAAGAATGGCTAAGATCATCCCAATGACTATCAGAATCTTCCATCCCAAGGCGGATATCAGTTCCCAGAACCACCCCATCAATGACCAATCTCCTTTATCCACGTGAATAGATTCAGAGATCTTATGCAGTTTGGAAATGGCCTGGTAGACTGTCGGAGCGTTATCTGGAATGAAAACACAGCAACTTGATTGGATCACTTTACATACGCCACCTGGGTCTGCAAGTATGACGTTTAATGCGACCCTGTTGTGAAGAGTCATAAGGCGATCCGACTGGAGCTCAGCAGTCAAATTACTAAGGGCACCAGCGGTTTCAACTACAGTGGATTCAACCACCCTTGTCAATTGGCTTATGTTCCTGCTGTTAACCATAGGCCCCCAAAACGGCAGAAAACCCTTTACGAAATCTCCAAATTCTTGTCCTACAGTGTCTTCTTTACTGATGACACCTCCAACTATCCTTGTCTTATGGTAATCTGCTGCGGCCGTGTAGGTGGGAGGCAACAAGAACGAAACAAAGCATGTGCCTGAGAAGTCAGGGGGCAACCATGTATAGGCTCTATCATGGCAGATGAAATAGGTACCCTTAGCTGCTAGGTACGAAGGGGAAGTCTGAGACGCAAAAACATATGTTTCAGTGCAGATACTTTTCCCTAACTGAGCTCTGGGATTCTTGCCATTACCTAGCAGACATAGGTGATGGGGTACAATCCAAATCGGGGAGGATCTCTTTGCTCGCTGGTTCTCACTCAGAGTAACTCCATATCCTGTTACTACATTCCATTTAGCGTAAGCTTGTAACTCATCTCTGGGAATCGTTCTATACGAGTCAATGTTTCTGCTCATATTTGTGATTCCCACTACCAATGCCTTGTTGCTTGAGTTACTTCTCGGGGAACGTGGGGGATATGGTTCGATGGCATATATGAACATCGTCTGAAAAGCCCACAAAGAACCATTGTAACTAAATGGTAAGACCAAGTATGGGATACCCTTATCTGTTGCATGTGGCATAAGACCACACACCCAACAATTAGTTGTGTTCACTACTAATTGGTGTTGGTGTAAGAGCTGAATTAAGGAGTTATTGATAAACTCCAATCTTCTAGTGGACTCATGTTCAGGCAGGGGGTGAAAAGAATGTGAGGAAACAGTAGAAGGAGGTATGGGCTGTGTAGTGGGTGCAAATGTCACTTGGAAAGAGAATAAAACATATCCTATTAAAACATCATTACACTAAGCAACATGAAAATACATAATATCAAAAATCGTTTCTTTGTCATCAATATACTCATTCTGGCTTTAAAGTCTATCTATTTGGCAGGTCTCTCCATCTCGAAAAACTCCTTCCTCTCTAATTGCTGCCCGTGGCGGTAGGGTGTTCTATGCTAAGGAATGCTTCTGTCAGTGCAGGGCAACTTCCTTAGACCGACCAGAACTGTCGACATAACGTCTTCAGCTGCACTGCAAAGACTTGGGCAACCACGACCCTAGCAGCTGAACCCGGATGGCGGTTCGAAAAACAAAAATAAGAAAGTTTCTCAGATGAGAGAGCTGCACTTTCAAAAATAGCAAAGAAAAATAATTTTTTATTTGTCCATAGTTCTCGGCCTCAAATTATTTTTCCAGGTACTGTCTGGTTCTGGAACAAGAGTTCAGGCTCTGTAGTGTTCAATCGAATTGACGGTGGCCCAGCTCCTTGCAAAATATTGTCACTTTCTTGTTCAGAAATTGTTCCTTTTACACGTGCATCGCTAAAAGGCAGAAAACGAGGCACAGTCTCAGTCTCAGAGTCAGCGATCCCCTCCTGGATCCACCGGTCGTACGGTAGAGGCAAAAGGACCCTCTTGCAGTGTACGCCGTGGATCCAGTACTTTTTCCCTTCCACTCGAATAGCTGATCTTGTTGAGAGAAGGACGAGGTGGGGGCCGGTCCAACAGGGCTGGTCATTCTTTGTCCGCTGGAAGTTCTTGACCAGCACCCATGATCCAGGATCGATTGGATGTCCTGGAGCTTCAGAGACCTGAGGCAGGGTATCATGAACCTGTTGGTGTAAAACACGCAATTTAGCGGTCAATTCATACAAATAATCAAGCAGTACAGGGTGTTCGATCTCACTGAATTTTGTCGGCCTTGCCACTCCCAATATGTTGGCCGGGCGGCCGAACACAATTTCATTAGGACTAAGTCCCACTCTCGAATGCACAGTCATTCTTGTTGATAGGAGTGCTAAAGGCAGAGCGTCAGGCCATTTAAGACCAGAGCTTGCTTGTGTCTTGGCCAATTTCAGTTTTAGAGTGCCATTATAGCACTCTACTGAGGTTCCGTGACGATTTGAACCCGTGTTTTCAATATTGTCGGAAATACATAATTTTGGTATCAATGAACTGCAAATGATCCATTTAGCATATCCTGGTGTTTTCGCTATGCTACTAGCAAGAGTACTCCTGATACAAACACATTTCCGATCTACCCATGGCATCCATCTTAGATCATGGCAGCCATTTTGTGTTTCTTGCCCTTACATACGCAATAACCTCTGATTACTTCATCTCGATTAAGGACACGTAGGCTTAGCCGGCGATTCACCTTTCCAGTGACACGTGCACCTTAGAACAGAACACGCTGTAACTGCATGACTCGACAAAGGCTACCTCCTCTGCCCGAGGCCAGTCCTGCTATACTGGTTCTTGTGTTCGTTGGCCTGATCATGATTAGGCGGCCGAAGCCGGTAGCCTTGCCCATTTACAACCCACAAACATCTCTTATCCTGCTTTTCTATCTTCTGCACCTGGCTCTGCTCCTTTCCTTCTGGGCCTTTATTAGGGGGAGGTAACGAAATTTACAATGAGGCGGTCCGGGTCTTGAATGAAAAGTTGACATGAGATTATGATGGAAAAGTGGGAACCCCTCGTTCGTAATGTTTTGACATCAGATATTGTCGACGATTCCTGTGCAACGCCAAATATTTATTGTTTAGGACACAAAGGTTTGGGAATGTATTAAATGTAAAGAATTTGCCTCAAGCTCAAATTTTAGTATATAAGGAGCAAACCTTTTTGTACAAATCGAACAGGCTCCTAGATTCTGCTCTGTGTAGTTTCTGTGACTTCTGTGTCCCTGCAGTAATAAACCTTTGGTCTTTGACGCCACCATCGAGAAGCCCGTGTTTCTGTTTATTTGTGCACCGAGACAGCTGGAACTCCGGGGTCTTCGGGTGTTATCCCTGACACCTCTGGACAGAACCAAAAAGTCCAGAACTCCAATTGGCGCCCCACACTGGGCGCCAATTGGAGTTCTGGACTTTTTGGTTCTGTCCAGAGGTGTCAGGGATAACACCCGAAGACCCCGGAGTTCCACCTGTCTCGGTGCACAAATAAACAGAAACACGGGCTTCTCGATGGTGGCGTCAAAGACCAAAGGTTTATTACTGCAGGGACACAGAAGTCACAGAAACTACACAGAGCAGAATCTAGGAGCCTGTTCGATTTGTACAAAAAGGTTTGCTCCTTATATACTAAAATTTGAGCTTGAGGCAAATTCTTTACATGTAATACATTCCCAAACCTTTGTGTCCTAAACAATAAATATTTGGCGTTGCACAGGAATCGTCGACAATATCTGATGTCAAAACATTACGAACGAGGGGTTCCCACTTTTCCATCATAATCTCATGTCAACTTTTCATTCAAGACCCGGACCGCCTCATCGTAAATTTCGTTACCTCCCCCTAATAAAGGCCCAGAAGGAAAGGAGCAGAGCCAGGTGCAGAAGATAGAAAAGCAGGATAAGAGATGTTTGTGGGTTGTAAATGGGCAAGGCTACCGGCTTCGGCCGCCTAATCATGATCAGGCCAACGAACACAAGAACCAGTATAGCAGGACTGGCCTCGGGCAGAGGAGGTAGCCTTTGTCGAGTCATGCAGTTACAGCGTGTTCTGTTCTAAGGTGCACAAGTCACTGGAAAGGTGAATCGCCGGCTAAGCCTACGTGTCCTTAATCGAGATGAAGTAATCAGAGGTTATTGCGTATGTAAGGGCAAGAAACACAAAATGGCTGCCATGATCTAAGATGGATGCCATGGGTAGATCGGAAATGTGTTTGTATCAGGAGTACTCTTGCTAGTAGCATAGCGAAAACACCAGGATATGCTAAATGGATCATTTGCGGTTCATTGATACCAAAAGTATGTATTTCCGACAATATTGAAAACACGGGTTCAAATCGTCACGGAACCTCACTACTAGTCCAGCTGATTGGGGTGATTTGCAGCGTGGAATTTTTGCTGGATACCTAGCCCCTCACATACTTTCTTCATCACTTCACCCACAAATTCACTCCCATTATCACTCCAGACCATTCTCTGCATTCCAAACCTAGGGAAAAATTCTTTAACAAGGGCTTTAGCTGTGGATAAGGCAGTGTTGTCTTTCAGGGGATATGTTTCTACCCATCTTGAAAAGGCACAAACAACGAGTACGTATTTCAAATTGTTGCACCTTTCCATGTGGATGAAATCTCACTGCAAAACCTCGAATGGACACGTTGGAGGCGCAAAATGACCAGCTGGAGTTGGGGTTCCCCAACAAGGATTGTATTTCAGACACACCATGCAATTCTTGACCACATTCTCTGCACACTTAGGAATTCCAGCATTTTGCCATACTGGAGCTAACAACTTACAAATCCCTTTCACGCTGATATGAGCCATTCCATGAGCCATTGTCACCACTGCAAGCACATACGCATCGGGTAACAACCATCGCTGATGTTCTGACAGTTCAACCCAACAACCATTTTCATCCAATTTACCCATACTCTCTCTCCACACACTCAACTCTTTCTCTGAAGCTTCAGCTTAAATAGACTTCACACTCTCTATCGTATCTTCACACATTCCAACATCACCAATCCATCTTGCAGGGCCTGCAACATACATTCGATTCATCACATCCCTCGCAGTTTCTTTCGCAACTTCATCCGCAAATGCATTTCCGCGACCAACATCATCCGTAACTTTCTTATGTGCACTGCATTTCACAATCACAACTTGTAACGGCAAGGTCAGTGACTCAAGAAGAAGCTCATTCACCAACTGACCATGCTGAATCTTAGCTCCATGCGAAGTCAGGAACCCATGCTCTATCCACAATCGTCCAAAACTATGAGCCACACCAAATGCATACTGGCTGTCAGTATACACATTCACGTGTTTTCCTTTCGCCAACACACATGCTCTCGTTAATACAATCAACTCCGCTGCTTTTGCTGAATTATGTGGAAAATGTGCAGCTTCAACAATCGTATGCAAAGTCGTGACAGCATATGCTGCAGTCGTATCACCATTCGGCAACTAAAAACACGAACCATCAACCCACAGAGTACCATCACACTCAGGAAGAGGAGTGTCTCGTAAATCTACTCTCCCTTTCGTCTCTTCTTCAGTTCTCAGAAAACAGTCATGTTCATCTTCAATATCATCATCTGTCTCAACTAAAACTGGCAACAACGTGGCTGGATTCAACGTATTGCACCTCTTTATGTGCACATGACTCGCTAACAGTGTTAACTCGTAACCTGACAATCGAGCACTAGTTAAGTGCTGTGTCTTGGTCCTGTTTAACAACGTGTCCACTGCATGTGGAACCATCACTATCAACATATTATTCATCACTAACCCAGCAGACTGTTGAATGGAAACAGCTGCTGCCTCTGTGGCTCTCAAGCAACTCGGCAACGCCTTAGCTACCGGATCCAAAGTCAATGAAAAATACGGGCATGGATGCTGCTTGTCTCCAAAAGACTGTGTCAGCACTGACAATGCACAACCCTCTTTCTCATGGACATACAGTGTAAAGGTCTTACTGTAGTCGGGGGTACCCAACACAGGAGCTGAACACAATGCATTACGCAATTCGGGAAAACTTTTCTGACAATCTTCAGACCACGGAACGGGATTCGGTGTATCTTTACAGGTCAATGCTACCAAAGGTTTGGCCAGCAAAGAAAAATTCGGTATCCATTGTCTGCAATATGATGTAATACCCAAGAAAGCACGTACTTCTCTCTGTGTCCTTGGCACACTCAATTTTGCAATTGCCTGAATTCTTTCTGGGGTCAGTTTCCTTCCCTCCTTCGATAAGAGATGACCTAAGTAGGTCACTTCTTGTCGACAATATTGCAGTTTTGAAAGAGACACTTTGTGATGTAAATCAGACAAATGACGCAACAACGACAAGGTGGCTTCTTAACAAATCTCCTCAGTATCTGCAGCGACAAGCAAATCATCAACGTACTGAATAAGGGTAGCGCCATCAGGTAAAACGATTGCATCAAGCTGTGTTTTTAAAGCCTGGCTGTATATTGATGGACTTTCTTTTTTTTTTTTTATATCTTTATTCGGCAAATTATCACCATAAAAGAATACATATACATATACATTTCAAAATACCAATAAAAGATTATAAAATACAATAAAAGCATGGGCACCTCATTCATTAGTTTGCTGGTAGTAAATTCGTCCTCAGCTTGTGGAACCCCCCGGATGCAGTTTCAGTAAGCGGGAACGTGTCATCCATGCGCTTCCCAAAAATTTAGCCACCCCGCAAATCATACTGGCAGATGAAGAATCTGTAGAGAGGACACGTAGTGCCTGGCTATGGCACCTCAGCCCTAATTCCCTACAGACAGGTTTCAGCCAGAATTTCCGCGCCCCTTTGTAGGCTGGGCAGGCGAAAAGCAAGTGAGCCACCGATTCCTTTGGAGCCGCACAGCCAGGGCATGCACGCAAGCGGGCATCTGTATTCGACCATCTCACCGTAAAGTCATGTACCGGGAGCGTCCCATATCGCAATTTTAGGTACAGCGCTCGATCCAACGGTTTAGTTATTAAATCGAGAAAGGGTTCCAATTTTCTCACACACTTAATTGACAAAAATTGGTCAGTAAGTGAGCCCACATTCGTGAGCCTCGTAGCGTTGCTCTGTACCCAGTCCCAGTATAGTTTTTTAATAACATCTTTGGGTGGCGGTGATTGCGACTCCCATGCCTCTCTTAGACCCAAGTTGAAAGCCAGTTCTTTCAGTTTATTTAGCCATCCTATTTTTTTACATGTGTCCAGTAAAAGTAGTTCGTCCAGCCCTTCTGCATACTTTGCGAGCTCCTCAGTTCTTCTTAGGCGGGACCAGAAAAGCAACGGGCGTAGCCTCACCAAGTCCTTTAATGTTTTTCTGCCCAGATCTAATCTTAGTGGGATCATGGGGGTGGAAGCGGGAAGAGCTACCACTTTCCTAAAAAAATTGTTTTCCGCTATCATCAAATCTGAAACCCCCTCAAACCCCCAAAGTTCGGAGCCATAAAGTGCTGCAGGAAGAATCTGTCCCTCATAAATGGTCATAGCTGGGGAGACCGGTTTACTAGTTGATTCACGGAGCTCCTTCAGCGTCACCCCGGATACTCTACGATGACTTAGTAACATTTTGGAAAGATGATCCTTCCAGGTCATGCGGCTGTTTATCCGGACGCCAAGATAGTCAAAAGATTCGACCAGCTCAAGGGGAGTGTTATTGAGCACAAAATTATTTTTAAATCTTTTTGAGGGTGCAAAAGCCATCAATTTGGTTTTCGATGTGTTGATGGTTAAGCCTCGTGTGGTGCAGAAGGAGCTAAACCGATTCAAGAGTTTTTGTAGGCCCACCGGGGATTTGGAAATTAATAGGGTGTCATCAGCGAAGAGAAGTGTGGGGATTCTCTCCCCCGCCAGGGATGGGGCGTCCGACTCCTCCCCCTTCAGATGGTCCACCACTCCGTTAACGAATAGGGAGAAGAGGGTCGGAGCCATGACACAGCCCTGACGTACTCCTCTCCGCACTGGGATCCTGTCTGTTAGTTGTCCCTGGGATCCCCATCTAACCCTCGCATAGTTCCCCTCATGCAGCTTTACGATTAGGCTCAGAAGACCACTGGGAAAACCCATCTCTCCAAGTATTTCCCAAAGTTTTGTACGAGGGACCAGGTCGAATGCAGTTTTGAGATCTATGAAGGCCATGTACAAACTGCCTTTCATGATGTTAACCGCCTTCCAATAGATGGCAAAAAAACGAAAGACCTGGTCCATCGTGCCTACCTTCCTTCTGAACCCCGCTTGCAAGTGGGAGAGGATACTAGCCTCCTCTATCCAGTCGCCTACTCTTGAGATGATGACCCTGCCGACCACTTTCTGGATTATGTCTATCAGACTGATGGGTCTGTAGTTCGCAGGGTCATCTCTAGCCCCCTTCTTATACACAGTAACTACCTCGGCCCCTTTCCAGGAGTCTGGTACCTGGTGTCCCCTCGTGATCAGATTCATTATTATAGCAATTAGTTTGGCCCAGGCCTCTGGCTCCGCCATCAACAGATCTCCAGGGATCCCATCCTGTCCGGCGGCTTTCTTAGGGGTTAGGTGTCTAATCGCCATCACTACCTCTGCGGTTGAAAATAAAAGGACATTATCCTCTATGGGGTCCCCTTCACCCAGGCTATTCACCCCAGGTCTAGTTGTTTCCTCCAAATCTCCATATAGGGATGAAAAATGAGTAAACCATTGCTGGCTAGTTATATGATCAGCCAATGGTTGCGATTTTCTCTGCCTTGTTCTATTAACCAAATCCCAAAAAAGGTTCGGGTTCCTACTGCTCACAGCCTTGGAAAGATCCTGCCAATGCTGTTCCTCCCACTCCCGTTTGGCCAATGATAATGCTTTCAGATAATCCTTCCTGGCCGCTCTAACCAGTAAAGGGTCCCCTGAAAGCAGAGCTTTTGTCAGTTTTTTCCTTTTGCTCTTACAATGATCAGTATACCATGGTTTACTAAGAGTAGAGGGTATAGCGGGAGCCCTATTACTTTTCCCCTTCGAGATAAAAAATTGGCCAACTTGATCTATTGTGGCTTTATAGGCAGAGTCAAGGGAGGGGTGTTGGGGACTGTCGGTCCGATTTTCACCAACCCAGGCCTCTAAGTTAGAAGACAAACCCTCAACCATCGCTTTAATAATTCCTATATCGCCCTCATTAAGGTTAGCCTTATCCCATTTCAGTCTCCGGTTATTGTTATATGAGATAACTTCTTTAGTTGTTTTTAAGGTGACAATCGCTCGTCTATCATTCAGAACACCCCAATTGAACTTGCAACACAGGGGATTGTGGTCACTATCCTGGCTTGGGACGACCTCCATATCAATAAGGTCCGGCCAGAATCCAACATCCATTAGGATGTAATCGATTCGGGACGGCCCTGATAGTCTATTAAAGGTCAATGCCCCTGACTGATCAGATATAGTCCTGCCATTAAGGGCTCTTAATTTGTGGTCCCTTGTCAGTGCATTAATTTGTATGGCCCTAGATGACCACTTCCTAATAGGGGGCAGGGAAAGAGTTGGGATGGACCATTTTGAATCCTCCTCTTCAATTCCTAAGGGGTCATCTCCGAGAAGGGGTTCAAATGTACAATTAAAATCACCCCCCACTAGGATTTTAGCTGAGCCGGAGCAATTGGCTAAGGCCGAGTCCAGGGCTGTTAAGGTAAAAGAGGGAGAGTCACCCAGTGTCCCTCTCGCATAGACATTAAAAAGGTCCAGCCTGAGGACATCCTCCCGTCCTCTTGCCGAAAGGTGGAGTATATCATTACACTCCACATTATGGCTTGTGACCACCCAGTTCAGATCTATTTTTATCCAAACTATGAGACCACCCGATGGTCTACCCTTTCCCTTGCTTATAGCGGGCACAGAGTGGGTGGTATACCCCGATTTATGTAGAGGAACTAGACTCCATGTTTCCTGAAACAGGCAAACGTCAAACTGCTCAATGAGTGTGTGCCACTCCGGGATTTCTAGCTTCCTCTTTAGCCCAGCAATATTCCAAGAAAGGAGGTTTATTACCCGCCGTCCTCTGGGCATAGAAGTGTAACCCACCTCGGTCATACTCTCGTTAACTACCCTGGTCATAGGACTCCCCCCCTCCTGGGCCAATGAAATGGGGGTTGCAAAGCAGCCAACCATACTCGTCAAGGGCCCAGCTAGCCTAGAATCCTCAATAATGTCATTGGTGGTGGCCATATGGGCTGTGGATAGACTAACTTCTTCTGTATCTATACTACCACAAAGTAGACGAGGGTCCTCAACCCCAGGAAGTTCATTTTCATTTCCCCCCCCCCATACCCCCAACTTCAATCGCAGTCTTCCAGCCCTGACAGCTGGGAAAACCGATTATAAGTATTCAACGGGGTAAAGGGTCTCAGGTGGTTCATACTAGAGCCCTGGTTCAACATATGTCTATGGGGAACCATGGACCAGGCGGAGTGTAAATCAGGCACCCTGGTAAACTGATGCCCATACTGGGGATGATTATTAATATAGGGTAGTGTGAAGGGCGGCCTATAAGGCTGTGGTCTGTTTGAATATTTAGAGGTAGTAACTTCTGACCTGGGGTAGAAGTATGTTAAAGCCCGTGGGGTAATGCAGGTTTCCCCGTTCCCAGGTGGCCAGTTTAGGATATAGTCAACTGCCCGAGGGTCTCTAAAATTGACCACCACTAGGTCCCCCTCTATATCTTTAGTTCTACACCCCAGCCAGTTGATCCGTCTAACATGAACTATGTCCCCATCTATGTTAGGTGCTATCGGCCTGTGCAACCGCAACCAATGGATAATTTTGTTCTTGAGATCAACATATCCCTCCTTCTTATTTTCTGTTAACTGAGGGACCCTCGTTAAAATCACCACGTAGGGCACCGCTTCCGGAGGAATCTCTACTTGTGGGACCCTTTTATGAGGTATTCTGCTATTTCCACCATCCCCGTGTGCGTTCTGGTTGTTGCTCGTCGAGGCCTTTAAGGTTGATTTGGTGGGGGCCGCACCCAATTCAGTGGCTGGTGCTTTTAGTTGTTTAGGCGGCGGTGTGTTGTGTGTTGGGGGCACAGCTCTACCCTGTGGCTGGCAAGTTTGCTTAATCAGAGCAGGGGCAGAAGAGATTTTAGATTTCCTTTGTGGTGTGGTAGGAGGGGGCCCTGTCAAGGGTGTGGAATGCACCGCCACACTTCCTTTATTTTTGGTAATGGTAGACATACTAGTTATGGCGGCTTCCAATATGGTTAATCTAATTTCCACCTTTTTAATAGACTCATTGATAGGTAGAAGGAGAGATCTCAACAAAAATTCCAAGTTCCCTGTCACTGTTGGGGGAAGTGGTGGTGTAGTAATGGTTGGGGTGGCTCTATCGTTGTTATCAGGAGCCTCATCTTGTGTGGTTGCTAAAGATGGACAATGTACCGGTAGAACCACTACCTGTGGTGTATGATCCTGCTCTACTACTGGAGGAATCTCAGTTGTAATCGGGGTTTTTGTCCCTTTACCGAAGTCAGTGTGCGATGTTTTGGCTTTACCTGATATCACCCTTTGTTTCTTCCTTTTTTTACTAGGGGGAGGGCGGTGGGTCTGGGCTACAGGAAAAAACTTAACTTTCTGCTTCCTAGATTTAGATGTGTCAGTCACACGACTACAGCTAGGAGTGGGTGAAACAATTATAATATTATCCGAGGGCAAACAAGGAGTGGCTACAAAGTCACGAAACAGTAGAGGGACTCCGTCTTGACTTACGTTATCCTCACTTAGGACATTCGAATCTCCCTCCCGGTTCAATTCAAGTAGACTATCAGAGAGGGGTTTATGTTTCATATTCTCAACTGAGCGACGCCGCTCTGCCCTGCGCTCTGCTAGGATAGAATCCTTCTCTCCCTCACTCCTCTTAGGAAAGTAATTCTCCAGAGAACCATTACGTAGTCGGGATTTTTTACCCGGGGTTTCTTCTTCTGTTGCCATATCCAACTTGTACTGAAACAATGTCCTCCGGACTACAGAAGTAAGAGGTCAGGCCCAGCCCGGCCTCCTGCGGCCCCGGACGGCCACAGACGGTCCCGCCCTTGTCCCAGGCTTCTCCCGGCGCCCTCCCGCGCTGCGGGAAAGGCTGCTCCTTTTAAAGATGTACACAGGTGATCTAGGGGGCGTGGCCGGCAGGGAGAGGAGCCCAGCTGACACGGGCGCGCGGGGACTCCTGGAACTTAGAGTCCACCCGCTCTACCCTCGCAGCCCTGCCGGTGTCCCAACAAGCCCCAGGCAAATTCCCCACAGCTGCTAAGTCCGCGAAGCGGGACCCGCGCAGCGGGTCCGGCGAGCAGCAGCGGCTTAGCAGGCAGGATGCAGCAAACGGAGGTCCGTGGCGTGGCGAGAGTCCAGGTCAGTTTCCCGCTGTTCTGAGGGCTGAAGATGGTTAAGTGCTGCTGTGTTGGGGGCGCGGCCGGCAGGGAGAGGAGCCCAGCTGACACGGGCGCGCGGGGACTCCTGGAACTTAGAGTCCACCCGCTCTACCCTCGCAGCCCTGCCGGTGTCCCAACAAGCCCCAGGCAAATTCCCCACAGCTGCTAAGTCCGCGAAGCGGGACCCGCGCAGCGGGTCCGACGAGCAGCAGCGGCTTAGCAGGCAGGATGCAGCAAACGGAGGTCCGTGGCGTGGCGAGAGTCCAGGTCAGTTTCCCGCTGTTCTGAGGGCTGAAGATGGTTAAGTGCTGCTGTGTTGGGGGCGCGGCCGGCAGGGAGAGGAGCCCAGCTGACACGGGCGCGCGGGGACTCCTGGAACTTAGAGTCCACCCGCTCTACCCTCGCAGCCCTGCCGGTGTCCCAACAAGCCCCAGGCAAATTCCCCACAGCTGCTAAGTCCGCGAAGCGGGACCCGCGCAGCGGGTCCGGCGAGCAGCAGCGGCTTAGCAGGCAGGATGCAGCAAACGGAGGTCCGTGGCGTGGCGAGAGTCCAGGTCAGTTTCCCCTTTTTGCTTTTAGATTCTTAACCATGACATTCCTGCAAACATTATTCGAATCTGCATCTTTTGGAGGCGCTGACGTCTACGTGTTCGAGCTCATAAGACAACACAGTGAAGTGAAGAAGTGGACTTTCACAGTAGCCTTGAGGAGCGCGTTTGAAGCGGAAGCTTCGGCCTCCTAAACTGAAGCCAAAAATATCCCTGCTCTCCTCGGCAATCGGGATGCTAAAGAAAGCATTCTTCAAGTCAATCACCGAGAACCAGGTGGCGGAAGCTGGAATCATAGTCAATAGGGCAGTGATATCAGGAACAACTGGAAACTTTTATTGACCTCTCTAAGATCAATCACGAATCTGTAAACAGGTGGCTGAGAAGGGTCAGTACGTTTCAAAACAGGCAGAACAGGACTATTACAAACGTTGCCTCTGGTCTCTTCGATTACATCTTTTTCAATCAGATCATAAATGATCGTAACAACGCCTTTTCACCTTCGCTAGAGATCTTGTATTGGGGAATGCGCGGCATTTTAACATTGGCTTTCAATGTCACAACATATGGCGGTATTTCCAAAAGACCCACATCATTAGGACCAGTAGCCCAAAGAATATCAGGAAGAAACGACAATTCGGTCGGAAGTTGATCCTTCGACAAATACATTGGAGAGATCACTTTCCTAGCCAGTGTAAGTTGTACTCCCGAAGGAGAACAATATAATGTCACATACAATCTTTTCAACAGATCCAATCCCAACAAGTTCTCACCACAACCTGTCGTTAGAATAAGGGGTGCTTCGAATTCACAAGGTCCAACAGAAAGGGACATAGGACTAGAAATCGGGTTCCTAACTGGGGCGACAGAAAAACCTACTGAAACATTCATTTCACCAGACAAAGGTGCGCCAGGGAGTTTTGAGTGCATAATAGAACTTTTTGTAGCACCAGTATCCAAAAGAAAAGGCTCTGACACACCTGATGTAATCACCTCAACGTAAGGTCCACTCTGATCTACTGGAACTGAAACAACTCCCTCTCTTTGTCTGTGGCTGTCCTAGCAATCATTACCTTCCATATTCTCATCTCCTGCATAGTAGTCGTCAGCATAGTACTGAGCCGTCCTACCAGACGCATTATTCTGCTGGTCAAAACTATTCATTGAATTTTGAGGCGGAAAGGAACGCGCGTTCTGGGGGAAACTTCCACGTCCTCTACCTTTAGGAGCTTGTTGAACACCTCGACCTCTTGCGCCAGAAGCACCATTCGTACGCTGTAACAAAATAGGACAACTATACTTGAAATGACCCTCTTCCTTACGATATGAACACTGATTGGGACCTACAGGAACACTTGGTTGAGAAAACTCGAACCTTTGCGAGTTTCTCTGAAACTGTTGAGGTTGCTGATAGTTACTCTGACCACCACGTGGCGGATACGCCTGTTGTTAAAGAACCTTCGTCTTTAATTATTTCGTTTTCTTGTCTGCTCTATCCTTCTCATCTTTATCCCTATTTTGGTAATACTGTGAAGTAGCCAATATTTGTGCTGAAGAGGAAACGGCCCAAGAACTCTCTGAATCTTTCAATTTCTTAAACAGCTCGGGAAGCAAATTATGCACAAACTTGTCAACGAACAACCGTTGACCCCCTTCTGTACTCATATCTTGACCACTGTGGTCGATAAACGTTTCCTCAAACCTGGTGAAGAAATCAGACACTGTTTCATCTTTCTTCTGCTTACACGCAGACAATTTATCCCAATTTACACACATCGCAGGCATTAAAGTCTTCATGTAAGTAATGATCCTAGCAGGAAGTTCTGCTACCAAAGGCTCAGTCTTGGCACCACCAACTTGTCTATCATTTGCAGCACTAATATTAGCCCATGTGTCACCTAACTCTTGCGCATGATCTGTATGGCGAATCAATCCACACAAAGGCTGTGGAACAACATTCCCAAAATAATGCATGAGTCTGCAGTCTGTGATAATTCCTTATAATACCCTGCAGGGTTTTTACGGGGGTCAGGCAAAGTCTGCTTAAGGGCTAAAACTTCAGCTCGCTTCCAAGGAAAATGTACCCAAACACGCTGAAAATGAGCTGGAACAGCATCAATTTGATTAGCGACATCAGCCGCAACCGCGTCCTTCCATACCGGAGGAACTTCTCTCATTGTTGCACTTTTTATTTTCTAACAGAGGAGTCAGGTTCAAACAGTGACTGAGAAGGATCCTTATTCCTAAAGGACAACAACGTCGCAACTGCTTT
The DNA here is from genome assembly GCF_964263255.1 of Lissotriton vulgaris. Taxonomy (NCBI): domain Eukaryota; kingdom Metazoa; phylum Chordata; class Amphibia; order Caudata; family Salamandridae; genus Lissotriton; species Lissotriton vulgaris. The sequence continues at coordinate 16,201 of NW_028249129.1, forward strand.
CTCAACATTGGAACCCACAATCGTGCCCTTTGCAAACTCAAACCTTACACAGCACAAATCAGGCGGATTGGTTTCCAAATCATTATCCTCCAATTCCTCACAAAGGAAAGCACACATTTTCTCAAAAACGTATCTCTGTTTTGGTGCTTCCCATTGACGGAAGACATCCATAACAGACTCCACATCATATCTAAAAGGGTAGATAACCCATTTACGCGCCATACGGTGAAACATTTCTCTCTCTCGAGAATCAGGCAGTTGACTACGCGACTGCTTACGCTCCGAATCAGGGGTCACACCAGATGACCCAAAGAGAGAAAATATAAGGCTAGCAACAGTATCAGTCATTCTCTGTCGGACAGAAGGAGAAGTTGACGAAAGAACAGGAGGAAAAACAGAGGGAGGCAAGGCAGACGCAGATGCAGACGCAGAGGCAGTATCAGGAAGAACACCAGAAGAGGCAGTCGATGTAGTAGGCAAAGTCGTAGGAAGTACAGATAGAGCAGGTAGCAAAGTCGGCGGCCCTTGAGGGGGCTGCGCCAAAGGAATAGGAGCCAACTGAAGAGGAGCTGGGGGCTGTGGAAGAACCTGAGGCACAATGACCGGAGGTTGCACAACTAAAGGTTGAGGAGGTGCTGTAGCACTCTGCGCATAAGGGGGTGGCGAACTCAACAAGTGTGACATTAAAGGATCTTTCTCAAGTTCTTTTGCTGCATCTTGCTGAAGAAGCTGCAAAACTGGATAACATTTATCGATCACCATTTTACGTTGCCTGTGCAACTGCTCACTCATCTGTTCTTCTTCATTATCTTTAAACTGCATAGCAGCTTGCATTATCAAGATACCCTTTTCTCTCTTATTTCTCTTTGCTAATTTAATTTCCTTCTGTTTGGCTTCCTTATGCCATAGGCGGAAAGAGTCAAACATTGCCGGCCGGGCTTTCTTCTTAAAAAGTTTAACCTCCAGATTATCCAAAATCTCTGTGTCAAAACTACCATATTGGGGCCATTTTAAAACACCATCTTTCCTGGTGTATCGGATCCATACTTCATTATATGTGATGGGGCCTACGTCATGTTTCACATATAGTTCATAGGTTGGAGTTCCAATCGGAGGAACTGGACACGAGTCCTCCAATCGGGAATCCCTATTACAACCAAGACAAAACAAATTTCCAAGTCTGCTAAGACCAGGCATCTTCGCTCTCTAGTCTAGCTTCAAACTTCAAAGGATTATCGAATACGATAGTCTCGTGAATACACGAGTCCCTCGGCTTTGGTACTTGCAAGTCCCAAATCAAAGATCCCAAGGGGATACCCAAACTAAGAACCAAACTAAGGACTGGGAGACGCTCCACTTATACTTATACTTAACTGAGGTATCGATGACGTCACCAGAAGACTCGTCTATCGTTTCGCTCTACCAATCGTCAAGGGTCCAAAACAGGGCGATAGTCAGTGCAGCAGTCCTTCGTAGCCGTCGAGAAGCGGGGAACCTCGCAGCAAAGACTTTTAAACCACGTCGACATACAGGGGTCGATGAAGTGGCGGCCTTCCTCCAGAATTTTCACATGAAGCTCCTCACGAACCTCTGGCCTGGACCGGTACCGCTGAAATCGTCCCACGTTGGGCGCCAACTGAAATACTGGGTTTTTCAGAACCCAGCGGTGCCAGGGAACACACCTCGAGTCCTTCCTGTTTCAGACTACAGAAACACAGAGTCTTCTAGGTGAAGTCAAAGATCGTATTTATTGGCTGCAGCCAGTAACAGGTATCCTAGAAGTACAACAAGGTGTATATTCTCAGGAGACTGCTCAAAGTTACAAAGCCAGCCTTCTCTTTTTATACAAAATATTATGCTTTAGGCAAACATTCCTTATTTTACAGTTGACCATTCACATATTTTCACTACAAAGAAAAAGCAGAGTCATGATGACAAGCCCATATTTCAGTTTGTCCAGCCCTCAATCAATTACCCGGCAAGGCCCAGTATTTTCATCAGATATCGACGGACCCCCAATAAAAACAGGCACCTTCTCCTCGTAAAGCAAGTCATAATGAAAGAAACAGGGACAGGTGTGTGTAAGATTTGGCATGGTTTGTGTGCGATGAAAGGTTTATGACATGTTGTGCCTTGATACTAATCTCATTCGGCCACTGGGAGAGGGACTGGCCGAACAGGTTTGGCTTCAGGCAGTGGAGTCAGCTTGCCCAGGTCACAGAGGAGTCCGCAAAGGTGTACGTGTCCTTCAGACTCGTTTTTGGCCTTAGTCATTGGCCTATGTGAGGGCAATCACAAAATGGCTGCCGTTCACAAAATGGAACCCGAGGGTTGAGGACGGAAACTCTGATTTCAAGGTGATTTCGTCACCCGAATATGACGAAAATGCTTGTGCATAGTATTCTAATCATTCTCGGTCTGCTGATACCAACATCGTCATGATACGACAATGTTTACAACACGGGTCCAGAATTTTCAGTACCACACGCCTAGGACAGGATCAATGCGCATTTTGCAAAGAATATGGACACTGGAAATCCCAATGCCCGGCTTTTTTAGGAGCTGGTAGGGGCAGAGGGGCGAGGGAAATAGCAAGTGGACAGAGAGGAAGAGGACGTGGGAGAGGGTACGTGAGTGAAGCAAGCGAGGAAAGGCCCGGAAGAGTGAACGCATTTGACCATCCCAAACAGAATCAGTACCAACAGACAGATTATGACAATACGTAAGACTTTGCATAGGACAGCCAGGGGAAAGGGAGTGATCCAGTCGAGCTCTATGATGATTATCAAGGCCCTTATGTTACCACAGAGCTCCTGGGCACAAAGTCACCATTTTTGGTAGACACGGGAGCAACAAGTTGTGCACTATCCAAACAACTGATTCCAAGGGCACCCTTGTCTGGCTCACATGTGACCTCAATAGGATTTGATGGTACGCCCTCCACCAACCCTTTGTCACGACCAATCCCTTTTAACCTTGACAACAATATCGTCGAAACGACATTCCTCATGTCAGGGTCTATATACTTATTGCTGTCTGAACCACACAGGAGCAAGATGACGCAAGATCCCAATACCCTTCTCAGAACCAACCCTGCTAGGTCTTTTAGTATTCCATTGCAGGAAAGTTCTAAGGGGGGAAAGGGGTTGGGACAGAGAAGAGACTGCTCCAATATTCTGCCTGTTCAGCTATGTTGTCTTCTTCTTCTTACAGGACTGCAACAGTAACATGTAAAAAACCTTTATTTACTGTGCCTTTTAACTTACTGTTTTTTCTAATGTGTATAAATAACTTATCTTACCAGAATGTTTACTGAAGCTTACTTCTCTTCTACTTCTCATGTATTGTTTGCTAGGTTGTATGAGAAGTCTTCACTCAAATCTCCTGTCTTTTGTTCTCAGGTACAATCTACACTTGAACCTGCTATTCCTTAAAGTAAGAAAGATAAGGTAAGTATTTATTTCTGTATTCCTAATTTACTTAATATTTGAGTTTCTCTTTCTTTCTATTAACTCACTGTTAAGAGACTGGAGTGGGCCTTGAACTGGGGTTTCTGGAGTAGGATGACTGTTTTTTCTGTCTTTAATTAGTTCTAAAACAATGCTTCAGAACCTTGGTTAAATGTTAAAAGGAAGTGTTCCTTTTATTCAGGCCTTTAGTTTTTGTGTTTGCTGGAAGCACAATTTATTTGCACTGGGTTTTAATGTTTGCCAAAGAGTTAATTTATTCTGGCCATAGACCATTACTGGAGTACTTTAACTGGGCCTTCACTTATTTATCTTCAAATTTAACACATGGCAAGAGAAAGAAATATGCAGGGCTTTTGACCCTGACTTTACCTTTTAATTAATTCTCTGAAGAGTAAACAAGTTGCAGGCTTTTGACCCTGACTTCACCTTTTAACTAATTCTCTGAAGAGTAAACAAGTTTCAGTCAAAGAAGGCACAGTGTGTTGAACACACCCGGGTCTGACAGATTCTGGAACAGCTGAATAAGACAGCTTGATTTAAAAAAGCTTTTTATTTAATCTTCTCAGCTAAGGAAAGCTTTTACTGAAAGGTTGTTCCAGTTTTCAAAGGGTTTCCTTTTTAAATAGGAATTTATCTCTGACACGATAACCTTTTCTCACAGCATGTTTTATATTAGCTACAAGTTAAACACTAACCTGATTAGTGAGGGAATGTAGTTCCGACGAAGCTAACCCCGATTTTATCGCAACTACCCTATATGACTTTCACGACGCTGCTAAAGCAGGGGCTCTTCTAATTATTTCTTCAGTGAAGTGCACAGAGGAATGTTGAAGCACACTTCACCAGGTGTTCTGAAGCCTAAAAGACTAGACTGCTAACAGCAGTATGCTGTTGCAGTATGTGCATGTTGGCAACCATCTTGGAGTTCCATCGGTGCCAACAAGCACTCCAGCTTGAGGGATGAACTGACTTTTGATAACTTAGTAGGGGGGAGATGGTAGCCAGCATTGCGTTAAAAGGAAGAAACTTCCAGTGAATCTTGATACCTCCTGTTTTCTAACACCCCAGACGCCATTATGGGTCTCGACCTTTTGAAACACTTCCATGCGACTATCAGGTGCTCACCGGACGGAGTGCGTGTCATCCTGTATGACAACCGCCAGCACCATAAAGAGAACCCTTCTTAGCACATGTTTCCCATCTCTGAGACTGATGCATCTTTACTGGACACTTTGCCATCGCACTTATGGGCTAGGGCAGATTCAGACGTAGGACGCATGATGATTGACCCAGTACACGTAACAATACGACAGGACGCAACCCTACCGAAAGTACCGCAGTACAAAATATCGCCAGAGGGTGAGAAGGCACTGAAAGAGATCATACACTCTTTGGTAGAGGCAGGGGTGGTAGAGGAAGTAGTGAGCAATGTTTGTAACAGTCCCATATTACCGATTGTAAAGAGACAGGGAGAGGGAGACGGAAAAGCCTACCGCTTAATCATTGACCTGCGGGAAATAAAGAAAATCGTAGTGCCACAATACCCAGTAGTTTCCGACATCACAACAATTTTGATTTTAATCCCCTCCACTGCCAGCACCTTCACTGTAATTGACCTCAAGTATGCGTTCTTTTTCATACCTATACACAAGGACAGCCGCTATCTATTTGGATTCACCCTAAATTCTCGTTCGTACAGATTTTGCAGAGCACCCCAGGGGTATACTGAGAGCCCAAGCATCTATAGCCAGGCACTTAAAAGACAGTTGGACGCCATACAATTGCCAGATGGAGTGGCACTAATACATTATGTAGACAACATCCTTCTAGCATCAGACACCATACCAATGGCAGTCACAGCCACCATCAAACTACTCCATTTTCTTTCTGATAATGGTCACAAGATCTCCCGAAAGAAATTGCAGTTCTGTAAATCACAAGTGACCTATTTGGGTCACCTTTTATCAAAAGAAGGGAGGAAACTCACGCCTGACAGGATCCAGTCGATTCTAGATACCCCTGTCCCCAAAAATCAGAAGCAAGTCCGCTCTTTAATAGGTCTCACCTCGTTTTGCTGACAGTTGTTACCAAACTTTAGCATCATTGTCAAACCCCTTCTCTCCCTCCTAGCTAAAGACATCCCCTCATCTCTCCCCGGGACCCCTGAATGCCAATCAGCCTTTAAAGAACTGCACAATGCCCTTTGTTCAGCGCCTGTCTAGGAACCCCAGATTACTTCAAACCATTTTTCCTCTACACGCACGAGAGGGAGGGATGTGCATTGTCTGTCCTAACACAATCAATTGGTCACAAACAATGCCCTTGTACATATTTCTCTGCCACCCTCGATCCAGTAGCCAGAGCACTGCCAGCATGCTTACGCACTGTGGCATCTGCAGCAGTATCAATACGCCAGAGTGAAGAAATAGTGCTCTCCAATCCAGTCACTTTTTTAGTACCTCATGCAGTTGACACACTACTAAACCAGAACACTTGACTAGCGCCCGACTGACAGGATATGAGTTGACCCTGATAGCACCGCACATTGCCCTAAAGCGATGCACCACCCTCAATCCAGCCACACTGTTACCCCTACCCGAAAATTATCCTAGCCAGACTCCACTACACAACTGTGTGAGACTAACCGATGAACAAACAAAGAGTAGAGTAGATCTCAGAGACACGCCTTTCTAGAACCAGATGGAGAACTATGGGTGGTTGGTTCATGCATCAAACTCCCCAACGGCACCACCTCAGCTGCATACGCTGTCACCACAGCCTGAACCGTTCTAGAAACAGCCTGTATTGCCCAACGTTCAGCCCAGGCTGCAGAACTCATTGCCCTCACACAAGCATGTATTTTAGCAACTGGCACGACAGTTAACATATACACCAACAGCCGATATGCCTACGGAGTGGTTCACCATTTTGGGATCTTATGGATAGAAAGAGGGTTCCTGACTTCACAGAAATACCCATCCTGCATGGAGATTTAGTCTCCGCCTTGACGCAAGCAGTCCTCCTCCTCAAGAAGTTAGCAGTGATAAAATGCCAAGCACACAGGAAAGTGACTGATCTCATTGGACAGGGAAATGCGCTAGCAGACGTTACTGCCCGAGCCACGGCAGAAGACAGAACTACGACACAAATGTATGTGACTAGGTCACAAGCTGAACAATGGACTGACGCTAGGACCACTGTAAGGGACATACAGACTACAGGCACACAAGACAAATTGACCGAGTGGGAAAGGGTGGGACTAAAAGACGAGGAAGATTGCTGGAGAACTAAAGACGGGAATAAATGGCTGTTACCCAATGCCTATCCCATCCCCATATTGACCATGGCACATCTACCAGCACACATAGGCTCCACCCCCATGATTGAACTAATCACCAGAGTATGGCATAATGTCAAGATAACAGAATCTGCAAAATGCCTGGTACAACAATGTATAGTCTGCCTATAACACAACCCTATAACACAACCCAGGGAAGGGGACAGTAGTAGCACGGGGAGGGTTTGGAGTCCTTGGCCACCCCTTTGAAATCCTTCAAATGGGTTACATCAAACTAGAGAGATGCCATGGTCTAAAATATGTCCAGGTGGTTGTGTGCGCTTTTAGCAAATGGGTGGAGGCATACCCCACCGTGACAATACCGCCTTAGCCACTGCAAATGTATTGCTGAAAGAATTCTTCCCCTGATACGGCCTTTGTAGAATTTTATGGAGCGAAAACGGCCCTCACTTCGTAGCCAAGGTGATACAGAACATACTGAGAGGGTTGGGGGTAAAACAAAAGTTCCATGCCGTCTTCCACCCCCAATCAGCGGGCCTGATAGAAAGACAAAATGCAACATTAGAACTAAAACTAGCCAAAATAGATGCCACAACCGGGTTGAAATGGCCCGACGCCCTCCCATTGGCGTTGCTATCGATGCGCTCCACCTCAACCAAACACAGACTGACCCCGTATGAGGTGGTCTTTGGCAGGCCTATGAGCATTTGGGGGGTGCCAAGACCCACCTCCATTAACAATGTCCTGAACATATTAATGTCGGATTATTTGTATAAATTGACAAACAAGCTAACAATTATCCACCAACGGGTGCAACAAGCCTTGCCTCACTTATCCAGGGGCCCGGGACATGAAATAAAACCTGGAGACTATGTCCTAATTCGAAATTTGCAAAGGACAAAGAGTCTGGCGCCTAGGTGGATGGGCCACTGGCAAGTCCTGATCACCACCGAACTGCCCTCCGAGTGGAAGGAAAACAAAATTGGCTGCATGCTCACCACTACAAGCAAGTCCGTCCAACACTGGCAACCTGTGAAGAGGTGGAGGTGCAAGAGGAAATACTCGCAAAGGACCGACCAGCTCTGAGTTGTTACCCACAAGAAGACACCCTCGAACTATCAGAAATTCCCGACCCCACGGTGCCATCCAAGAAAGGGTACAACCTAAGATCGACGAAAGGAGGGTGCTCCAACGATCAGGCTACTAACTGAGTCAGGGTCTCAGATCGGTAGCACAGTCAACCTACGCTACCAGGAAAAGCACCAGACAAATGTCTATGGTCCTAACAGTCATTGAGCCACTCGAAGCTGATGGAAGAAACTGAGCACCTGAAGAGCAGCCGGAAAGACATCAAGACTACCAACCTGCACAGCACAAAGACAATTGCACTTGTAGCAGCATTTCTCACCTGTCTCCTACTAATGGTTGCATTCTGGATCATTGAAGAGAATGCTCCTGCATACAGAACATTGTCATCCACCATGCAACCAACCACCAAGAAAGAACATTACCTGGTATCACTACCGCCACATCTCCGAGAAAGACTCAAAGAATTCTGGAATAATTCTTTCATGCAGATGCTGCACCAGCACAACCTTGCCACCAATGCTACCAACTGTTGGGTCTGTGGGCTGTTACCACATGCCACTGAACATTCCATCCCTTTCAGCCCTTCGCCCTTTTCTATTCACGGATCTTGCCTTGCCTGGATGATGCTCCTACAAGATAGTTACAAAGATAATGCCACTTCCGACGGGACAATCGCTCAGTTCTACAATGAGTTCTGGCTAAACAAAACAGGAAGAACAGCCGCCCTCTTCTGCCCTCACACCTCCAATTCGACATTCCAGATGAATATCCCCTCCAAAGAACGAGTGGAAATACAATTGTTCAATAATCCTGTCAGAGCCACATTTTCCTACCTGAAGAAAAGAACTGCTGCAACACTGACTGTGGCCCTGTCTGTGGTGAATGTCTCTGGCCTTGTATGCTTTGAAGGCCGTGGGACTAAGACTGTGGGTCTCAGCACTGTAAGGACTTTGAACACTGCCAACCCTCCAGCGTTTGCTGCATCAACCAATATGTACTTTGTCTGTGGATCCAAAGCCTACACCTGGCTCCCAAGAAACTGGGGGGGCACGTGATACATCGCCATTGTTTTGACACCAACCTACACAGCCCCTGCAGACCATCATCGAGAAAAGCGTTCTCAAGACACTGATCAAGCAGACTCTGCGCATCACAGTTCCTCGATGCAGCAAAAGGGCTCGTCCCGCTATGGGGTCTGATGGCAAATAGCCGAGCCATCAGACATCTGTCTCAAGAGGTAGAAACCGCCCTTGAACGTCACAGCTGGCATCGTCACCAACAACACTGCTAAACTCCAAGCGGTCCGTCTGGTGGCCCTGCAAAATCACATGGTCCTGGACATGGTACTAGCGGACCGTGGAGTAGCATGCCACATCATCGGTGCCAACTGCTGCATATACATTCCTGATAATTCACCTTCTGTCTATGAAGCAATCGAACATCTCCTAGACTATCTTCAGAAATTCATCGAGGATCAGAGACTTGGACAATTGGAATTTGGCTTTGGTGCATCTTGAAGGAGTCGGGTTGGAAAATATCAATGATTCTCTTGTTTCCAGTATTGACAATATGTGGTTGTTGTTTGGGTATACATTGTATACCACCTTTGTGTTCTCTTTGCATAACCACCTTGCACCCTATCAATCAATCAATCAATCAATCAATCAAGACATTTGTAGAGCGCACTACTTACCCGGAGGGTCTCAAGGCGCTTGGGGGGGGGTGCTGCTACTGCTCGAACAGCCAGGTCTTGAGCTTCTTCCTGAAGGAGAGGTGGTCTTGGGTCAGGCGCAGGGAGGGAGGGAGTTCCAGGTCTTGGCGGCCAGGTAGGAGAAGGACCCTCCTCCTGTTGCCGTTCTTCGGATGCGGGGGACGGCGGCGAGGGCGTGACTGGCTGATCGGAGATGGCGTTTGGGAGCGTAGAAGTTGATGCGGTTGTTGAGGTACCTCGGGCCTTGATCGTGTAGGGCTTTGTGTGCGTGGGTGAGGAGACGGAAGGTGATTCTTTTGTTGACGGGGAGCCAATGCAAGTTTCTCAGATGTCCAGAGATGTGGCCCAGGATGAGGACTTCCGTCTTGTCTGAGTTCAGTTTCAGGCGGCTGGTCGTCATCCACTCGGCTACGTTTTTCATCCCTTCGTGAAGGTCGGCTCTGGCGGCGGCGGGGTCGTTGGTCAGGGAGAGGATCAGCTGGGTGTCGTCAGCGTAGGAGATGATGTTGAGGTTGTGTTGGCGTGCGATGGCCGCGAGGGAGCTCATGTAGACGTTGAAGAGGGTGGGGCTCAGCGAGGATCCTTGAGGGACGCCGCAGATGACTTCGGTGGCCTCTGACTTGTACGGTGGTAGACGGACTCTCTGTGTTCTTCCGTCGAGGAAGGAGATGATCCATTCCAGTGCCTTCTCCTGGATTCCGACGTTGCTGAGGCGCTGTACTAGGGTGCGGTGGCAGACAGTGTCGAATGCCGCGGAGACGTCTAGGAGGATGAGGGCCGCTGTTTCTCCGTTGTCCATCAGGGCTCGGATGTCATCGGTGGCAGCAATGAGGGCGGTCTCGGTGCTGTGGTTGGCTCGGAAGCCAGACTGTGAGCGGTCGAGGGATCCATTCGTCTCGAGGAAGGCGGCCAGCTGTTTGTTGACGGTCTTCTCGATGACTTTGGCTGGAAACGGGAGGAGCGAGATGGGGCGGTAATTCTTGAGTTCGGTGGGGTCCGCTGTAGGTTTCTTGAGTAGGGCGCTGACTTCGGCGTGCTTCCAGCTCTCCGGGAAGATGGCGGTGTCGAAGGAGGTGTTGGAGATGTCCCGCAGGTGGGGTGTGATGACAGCGTCGGCCTTGTTGAAGACGTGGTGAGGGCAGGGGTCGGTTGGAGATCCGGAGTGGATGGAGTTCATCATGCGGACGGCGTCTTCGGTGCTGATCGGGGTCCAGGCGCGGAGGGTGGTGGTGGGGGGCGGTGGTTCGGTCGTGGCGTGCATCGGTTGAGTGCTGAAGCTGTTGTGTATGTCCGCGATCTTGTTGTGGAAGTAGGAGGCGAGGGAGTTGCAGAGGTCTTGCGATGGGGTGATGTCGTTGTTTCCGGCGTTGGGGTTGGTGAGCTCTTTCACGATGTTGAAGAGTTCCTTGCAGTTGTGTGCGCTGTTGTCCAGCCGGTCCCTGAATGCAGTTTTCTTGGTGGCGCGGATCAGTTTGTGGTGCTTCCGGGTGGCAAGCTTGAGGGTGGTCATGTTGTCCGGTGTTGGTTCCCTTCTCCAGGCTTTCTCGAGGGCTCGGCAGTTCTTCTTGGAGCTCTTGAGTTCATCGGTGAACCATGGGGCCTTCTTGCTGCTGGGTCTGCTGGGCGGGGTCCTCAGTGGGGCGAGTTTGTCCGCGCAGTTGCTGATCCACTTTGTGAGGTTGTCGGCGGCCTGGCTGGGGTTCGCTGAGCTGGCGGGAGGGTGCTGGCTCAGGGAAGCGGCGAGCTTGTCGGCTGTGATCTTGTTCCAGCTTCTTTGAGCAACCTGTTGCTGGTGGTGGTGGATCGGCGTTCTTTTGCAGGTGAAGTGGACACAGCTGTGGTCCGTCCAGTGGAGTCCGGTGGCGTGGCTGAAGGCGATGTCTTTGCTGGATGAGAAGACGGCGTCGAGTGTGTGTCCGTCGAGGTGGGTGGGGGTGGACATCAGCTGCTTGAGACTGAGGTTGGCGAGGTTGTCGAGCAGGGTGATGGTGTTGCGGTCGTTGTTGTTCTCCAGGTGGAAGTTGATGTCCCCCAGGAGGATGTAGTCAGCGGAGGGGAGGGCATGCGGGCTGATGAAGTCGGCGATGTCCTCGCTGAATTGTGTGCGTGGTCCTGGGGGTCGGTAGATCAGGGTGCCTCTGAGGGTGGTTTTGGGGTCCGTGTGGATCTGGAAGTGCAGGTGTTCGGCGGTTGTCAGGGTGTCGTCGGTGTTGGTCTTGATGCGGATGGTGTCCCTGTAGATGATGGCGATGCCTCCTCCAGTCTGGTTGTCGCGGTCTCTTCGGGTGATCTTGTAGCCCTCTGGGATGGCGATGGCGATGTCGGGCGCTGAGGAGTCGTTCATCCAGGTTTCCGCGAGGAAGGCGACGTCAGAAGCTGTGGTGTCGAGGAGGTTCCAGAGTTCGATGGCGTGTCTGTGGACGGAGCGGGTGTTGAGGAGGATGCACTTCAGGTGGTTGCTGATGGTGTTCGGCTTGGCGGGTGCTGGTGCGGGGCAGGTCTGGATGCAGGTGAACTTGCAGGCGTGGCAGCTGAAGGGTCCGTGGGTTCGTCTTGGGGGTGGCTTGGTAGCATCCCGGGATTCGGCCGGTGTTGAGTGCGTTGAGGGTGGCGGTGTCGTAGGTCCGGCGGGTGGGCTGGGGTCTGCGAGGGCCAGGGGTTCTGGCACTGGGCGCGGTCCAGGCGTGGACGGGCGCAGACGGGCTTACCTTTGGCGCGCCTTCGGCGCACAATCGGCGCTTCCGCTGCGCGTGACCGCTGCGCGTTTGCACGGTCGCCATATATGGCGAAGTGCGAGGGAGGGCGGAGCAGCTGGGAGCGGGGAGGGCACAGAAAAGAAAAGGGGCGTGGTTAGCGGCGGTGGCGGGAAGCGGGGAGCGAGAGCAGGGGAACAGGCAATAGCAATACAACAAGGCAAAAGACAATCTAACTAAAAGTAAAGGGGCACACAGCAAGGAGAAACGGGGCACAGGACCCTAGAATCACAGATGACACAGCACTCGACCGTAGGAGACCACGCCGCTCGGTGGCAGGGGGCGTGGTCAGACGGCGGCGGCAGGGTCAGCGAGGCAGGCGGGTGGCGGGAGGCACACGCAGCAGCTGGTGGCCCTGCGGCCGTGCGGCGCGGGGGTGTCCCAAGCTGGGTCACCCTAAAACTATGGACACTTAGCTAACAAAAATGAGAATAATGTATGATCAAGAGATACAGGACATTATGGAGATCAAAATAGACTGACAAGCTGGCTAAGTTATGTTCAAAGGGGCCACTGTTAAAAGTAAAATGACAATCGTGAACATTGCCTGCGCCATCTTGTTTAGTGGAAATTTCTATGTGCACATAAGCTGCAGCCATTTTATCCATCACAGCTATTTTTGTACTCTGTGGGTCACCTTTGTTTCACCCTGCCCTTACTAGCATCCATCTGACCCTCTGACCAAACCGGATATGTGTGCTGGGGGCTATAAAACCTATTGTCATGACAAACCTCAGCGCCACTTGCTGCCACAAACTCGTTTTTCCTTTCATCTTTGTTTGCAGGCAGACCTATGAACAATCTACCCCTCACAGCACCTAGTTACTCAAACCGTTTCCAGACACTAAAATGACCCTTGCAGACATGATTTATTGAACTACAAACAGCAAGACTTGTTTTTACCAACAATGGGACCTGTTTTTATCAACAGAACGGACTCTTAGATCTGGCCGGTCTCACATGTTTTAGACCCTGAAGCAAGGTCCAGCTGCAAGATAAGATTGTATGTTTGACCTTGGTGGGGGGAAAATTACTGTTGGGCTTGTGTGGAAACCTGCCTGGGGTGGGGACTCCAAGCTTGTGTAACCATGTTGATGAAACAAATGCATTGTGTAAAACCTGTATAAAAGGAGGAGCCAAAAGAGATGCTAACAGAACACCTCCCTCAGACATCCCGGTGTCTGCAGTTGACGTGGTCTCCTCACGAGAAATAAACCTTTTTCTTGTCTTCCAGTTGCCAGCGCTTGCTTCATTATTTTGATAGCGAACCCAAGGTGAACTAAAAGGTGAACCCTGCACCGGGCAGCATTGGGGGTCTTAGAAGACTCGCTGCTTTTCACAACGGAACCGACGCATCTCCCCTTTTGCAAGCCTTTTGTTCACTTTGCGTGACGCATCCAGGTACTCTGTTGAGAACTTTGTCGCATTTACCAACAACTTGAACTAAGAGACTTTAATCATCTTTTAAGTAATCTTAAGTGTAGTATTGTGAATTCTTGTTGTTTGTGGTCTTGTGTTTACGCCTATATAAAGAATACTTACTTTAAAACCTGTGCTTTGTCCAACTGTAGTGTCTTCACTGTATTACTGTGTATATTCACAAATGCTTAACACACTGCCTTTGAGATAAGCGTGTCTGCTTGTGCCAAGCTACCAAGGAAGTGAGCAGGGGTTATTAAGGAGTATAATCCCCTTATCCTGAATTAGAAGTAAGGGTCCCTATTTGGACAGAGGTGAATACCATTGCCAACTAGAGACCCCCAGATCTAAAAACGGGTCACAGAAGCAGCTGAGCATGCTTCTGCCTTCTCCTGAGCTCTTGCCATTGTGCAACACCACATAGGTAATGGATATAGGGTAGTGGAGTATGTGGTATGTGGACTACACCAGAGGAGAGACAATGCTCGGTACAGCTTGCATTGTCCGACAGGCTAAGTCCAGTCCTGATAAAACCATGAGGAGTCAGTAGACAATAATGAGGTGTGAGTGTCCTTACATGTGAACTGCAAGAATTTCCTAGAATGGGCAAGAACATTTATCAAGCTCACAAGAGTAGATTTGCAGGTGAATGAATTTGTGGCCAACATTTATGTTTGTAGTAAACTCCAGTGATTACTTTGGGTTGCATTGTGGTTGGCTATTAGAGCTCACCCTTAAAATACCCCAAAGTAGCAAAGTAGTACTAAAGTATTTTCTCAGTTCCAGTTTTAATGTACGAGTTCCAACACTGCTTAGATGGCTGCATCTATCTGAGTGAGCACCACACTTGCAAATTAGAGCCAGGAACTTTCTCTTAATGAGAGAAATGTAAAATGAAGTTCCTGGTTCAGGTTTGTGCCCAGGGACAAATTGTACTTAAAAACGTTCTTTTCGAATGGAAAGATCTTTCCAAAATTAGCCCACACATCTGGTGCGAATGGATACAATTTGCCAGACGGCCAGATAACTCCTTAAACAGATTCCTAAAGACTAGCTCTAGGAAAAATGGCACAATTTGGTCCAAGTAAGACACCTTTATTCAAAGTACATACCCATAGTATCTGCCACCCCCTTTTCCCATATCTCCTATACCTACTCTTTACACTCATCCTTCTCCATCCTGATACTCCACTACCCCTACACACATCTCTCCCTGCACCCCTCACCCTTACTCTCCTCTTGCCTGACCTGCTTTCTCTATCCTTCTCTCTATGCATTCCTATCCCTGAAATCATCTACCATAAGATCAACAGGGATGCTACCAGTCAGTTCCTCATAATCCTCCATACAAATATCACTAAAACACTCATCTGTACAAAACAGAGCCTTCGATAACACACACCATCTACAATACACATGCTTTTTTCCTACGGAAATCATAAGTATTGATCTGAACTGCTTTTTATGATACCCCCACAGGAAATTATTTTTCTTGTCTCAATATATCTTCACTGTACCTGTACTTTACGTATGTTAAATCTTAATAACATTTATTTTTAAATTTAAAAAAAACAGGGATGTTGGTAAAAACGCTGAGAATTTGAGGGGATGTAAAATGAAGTGTTAATTTTATGCCACAAAAATCATAATGCTGAACACTTTCATCCAATTAAAAAAGTGTTTGTGCATGTATGTATTTATTCTGTTGTAAATATGCCTTACATTAACAGAGGGAGCTGAACCAAGGGTCATGGATATTTCCATGACCCGTTTGCATGAACATTCATTGTCATTACAAAGAAATTAATGCACACAGTGAAACTAGGATTGCCATCTTTCCAAATACCGGCCATTTGCTTTAATAGTCTGCAAAGGCCTAGACATGGATCAAAATGATATGTATTCATCTGTAACATACCCTTTCTCCCTTTGTTTATTTTACTTTAATTACATTTTAGTTGGAGATCATTAAGTAGAACACATTTAAAAGTGCTTTCTCTTTATAATTGCTGTTGGAAGTATATACAAAGGGCTAGCTATAAATACCGGCTCAAGGTGATTTTACTTAATTTTTGTTAGGCATCTACATTAAAATACGGGTGGTGTCGGTAGAAAACTGCTCAGATGGCAACGCTCGGCGAAAACAAAGCCAAATATATACAAATCCCAAAAGTATGAGTTTTTAATTAAAATGCAGAGTATATTTCTGGAACATGCAGAAGAATTTCATCTCAGAATGTCCGATTATATCATTGCTTTGATGGGCGTTTTTAGAAGTATTAGTAGTTTTTGAACATCATGGACTCCTCCATTGCTGATGACAAGAAAGGAAAGTCACTTATCATATGCATCATATATGTGGCCTAGGTTGCTATTACTACACACAGAGCTTTATAGTTGCACAGGAGAGATTTTGTACAGAGCACACTCTGAACGTATGCATTTCAAGGTGCTGTCATGTTTGATATTGAAGAAAGGCGAGGCATTGTATTGCACCATTAATAGGGCTTCCTAACCCAATGTGTGGCCCTGAAGCACTTACCTACATGGTCAGCAAGTTGTGCCATGTAGGGTGTGTGATTGGAAGTGTTTTCTTTGGTTTGTGATCATATGTGGAAAGTGTTTCATGTCTTGCCTAATGAACACCAAGATGCCTTTATCTGATAACTTAAACGTTATCATGTTATAGGATGCAGTGCGTAGCAGTATGGTGGATGTTGAGGAATGAGATAGACAGTTTATGGTTTTCAGCCTTTGAACAGGTCCCATAGATATTTATAGGGATTGTAGTTGTCTGCTAGGAGCCTCAGCTGGCTACTTCCGGGGTCAGGATCACACAGTTTGTTGAAGAGGGGAGCCAGGATTGATTCCAGGTTTTCTGGTTTCATGTTGTACAGTTCACCCACTGGGTATCTTCTTCGCACTAGAGATGGTTTTGGCCACCGTTAGTGCTTCATTCAGTGAATTTTGACCCCTGGCGTACTGATGAAGATTAGACACGAGCAGAGCACGGCCACAGTTCAGAGCAGCGGTGCTCAATGACCTGGCTCTTCACAAAAAGGCTTGTCAAAAAATAACTTGTCATCCTGATAGAGAGACATTTTTAGTCCTAAGTATAAAGGGATAATCAGATAACAGTTTTCCCTGCCTCAGTCAGCTGGTGTGCAATATGGAGATTGCAACTGGCATAGGTCACACCTCACCCAATAAAGTCATGTTTGGTGTAAAACTTGGGTTTTAGGTTCAAGACAGCTTCTTGTATCGTGCAGTTGTTGCTTTCATGTCATGTATCAAAAAAGAGCATGTCATTTTACTTCTTTTAATTATTTTTCTCAATTTTTACTTGTCTCATGTATGTGTGAGCTCTTGACTGAAAAATGCAGATGAAGGCAGGCCCTTAAGAGGGTGATCCCAATGGGAAGATGAGGTTCTGCGATTTCAGATTTCGTCCCGTATCTAGCGGTCATTTTGTATCCTGTCGCCATTTTGTGTTGCCCTCACTCAGGCAGCACGACGAACGCAATGCTTTTGCTTTTCCAGCTGCTACGTGTCTTTTCAGTTAAAAAGGAACTCTATTGTCCTTGTTCATGAAACCCGATGTCAGGGTCTCGCCGAGTTTGCTAATCTATGTCTGGTTCGATTGATCCCTGTCTCAGCCAACTATTTGCCCTCTCCTATTCTTCCCTTATACTTTCTTATCCGACTGGCATTCGCTATTCTCTCTTTGTATGCTCCTATTACACAACTATCCTTTGAGACACACCAGCATGTCCTGCCACCTGCGTGAGGAGATTGTGAACACCAACACTGAATAATTTGTTGGGAGGGGTGACAATGTGGTCCGAGAAAGAGGCGTCTACTGAGATACCTGATAGCTTGTTTTCCAACTTTTCTCATTGGTTCGTTTTGTGTGTGCGGGAAGTGGGATATTGTAAATGTGTTTAGTATAAGAGATTGTACGCCACGGATTGAAGTGGCAGTCTCCTTAGAACTTACATCCTGTATGTACTTCTGGGACAACTGTGCTTAGCTGCAGCTAATAAACCTGGCTTCCACGCTCAATGGAGTGTCTTGTGTCTCTGTTAGTTACAAGGCAGGTGAATCCGGGGATTAAGGCATGCCCTGCGCCGCCCGGCCCATAAGGCCCGGTTCTCCAATGGGGAATGAGTATTCCTTAGGACGGTGATATCGGTGTGAAATGTGGATGATCCCAGTTGTCATAAGTTAGTGCTCACAGGGCTATGACACAACATTTGCAGCTGTCGTGAAATATCATTATCTGGAGTAGTTTTGAAAGCTTGTCCTAATTCAAGAAAGTCCAATGTTTGCTGCAAATGCAGGAGTACCGTATAAAAATACATTGCAAAACCTTCATCTTTGTGAGTTGGGTGCTTTTTGTGGTATACATTTTAGACCTCTTCCTATTTATGGAACTTGGCTAAACTCCACACAAGTTTTTGTCTCTCCTGCTTAGGTCATACTGAATCAAACCTCAAGTCATTTGTGAAAAGCAGTCATCCAGTGATCATAATTTAACATAGCTAAGGTGAGTAAGGTGAGTAAGTTATCTTACTTAGCAACAGTGCTGTTTAATTTACCAGCATGGCTGCTAATCACAAATGGTATGCAGTACAATTGCACTAAAGGTGCCCATATGGTACTCTTGCCTGTGAATCTTGACTCCATCAGCATTTCTGCTCTTGATTAAAGCCTTAACAACTATAATTGTGAGCCAGGTCCCTCCAAAAAGCCAAAGAGTAAGGCATACTACTTCTATCAAGAGTGGGAGAAAACATTTGGATTTACACAAATTAAAGACAACTGTGTATGTTTAATCTGGAAGGCTTAAGTTACAGTGGGAAAAAAAGAAATGTTGAGAGCCATTTTTCAACAAAAGGAAGTATTCTGAGTTCACAAAAAGTAAACAAATCTGCAATATTTTATTAAAAGCTAATAAAGAAAGCCACTCGGCAACTGAAGCATCTTTCAAAGTTACACATCACTTGATCAAGCCCAAAGCAGCATTTTTGGATGGAGCCTTTGTGAAGGTAGCAATGCTTCTAATGGCAGAGTCCTTATTCAGAGATTTTAAAAATAGTGCTGGAATTATATCTGCCATTTCAGATGTGTAGTTAGGGTTGAACACTATGGCAAGAAGGGTATCTGCATTATCGGCCAACGTGATAAAGCAGCAAGAGCAGCATTTAAAGGCATGCAAATATTTTTCTATTCAGTGTGATGAAACTGTTGATACAAGAGATATCGCCCAGTTGGAATGTTTTTTGAAGATTTCACTGATAAAGGGACATTTTTTAACTCTATTGCCTCTGAAAATCAAAACTAGAGGAGCTGACATCCACAATGAGGTGAAGAATTATTTTGTGAAACCAAATGTCCCATTGAAAAAGTTTGTGGCAATAACAACAGACGGTGCTCTCACAATGATAGGGCGTAATTCTGGTTTTATTGCCAATTGTACAGCAGATCCAAATTTCCCTCCTTCTTTGAACTACCATTGCATTATACATCAACAGGCAATGTGTGCCAAGGCAATGGGGTTGGATCATGTGATGACTCCTGTTGTTAAAATAATTGATTTAATTCGAGCATTGCCCAAGCAGCACCGAACCTTCAAATTACTCCTCAAAGAACTATCAGCCAAGTATGGCGACCTTTTACTGCTCACTAAAAGGTCTCTTTGCAGTGCTTTTAAAACTGCTGTCTGCGGACCCCCTGGGAATGTGTCACGGACCCCTGGCAGTCCGCGGACCATAGTTTGGGAACCACTGGTCTACTAGATTCCCACTCCATCAGAGTTGTTCCTCTCCTGATCTTTGGGTGAAAGAAAGATGAGGTTCTCTGTGTACGGCTTCTGGGGAGTTCGCTCAGGCCTAACAAAATCCTACCACTTAAGACTAGACCAGCCCAAAAGTAAGGGCTTGAAGTCAGGATGTGGAGTGACTTCTGCAGGAGTCCCATGGTGGACTATTGCTGACACTTGGTGTCAGTGCACCACGCTAGCCTGGCCAGTGCAGTTATATAGGACAAATGCAAAAACAACAGTTGATGGACAGAATGCAGAATGACGCGGTGGTAAATAGTCTTAAAAATGTCCTTGATGCCCTTAACCTCACCCAAATATGCAACAGCCCTACCCACGAGAAAGGTTCTATCCTCGACCTGATCATCTCCAAAGAGGACTCTATCCAACTCGAGTCCATCCAACCCTGTGACTGGTCAGATCATCATATCGTCACATTCTTCATCAATGAAAAAGTTAAAGTTAACCCGGCTCAATTCGCCAAGCCCAAAGTCTGGAAAAGAGACATGAAAAAGCTCAACCCAGACTCTTTGCCCCCTAACAGCTGCAATCTCCTACTCCCACCGACAGGCGATAAGGATGTCCAAACCCTGACTGACCACTATCTCAACGCTATGACCTCGATAATTAATGAGGCTGCACCTATGCAGCTAAAAAGAGTCTCTACTGAAATCTCCAATCCATGGTACGACGGGAGTCTCAATGAGGATAGACGAGACATGCGAATGGCAGAGCATGTCTGGAGATCAGATCCCTCTGCAATGCACCTAAAAGATCTGAAGAAAAAGAGAAACGCCTACTTCAGGAAAATAAAACGCTCAAAATCAAACTTCTTCAGTCTCCAGCTCGACCAAGCAAAAAACCGCCCGAGAAAACTGTTTGAGCTAATCAGATCACAATCCAAGGATCAACCCCAACCACTCAACACTGTGCGTGAAGCACCCTCCTGTGAAGACTTCGCTGCTTTCTTTATCCAAAAAACCGACAACATAAAAAGCGATCTCCTCATTGACGCAAGCCTCTACTCCAAACCCCAGTGCCCAGCACCCACTGAACCAAAAAACAATGCTACATGGTCGACTTTTGGCACATACTCGGAAGAAGAAATTGGCAAACTGCTCAGCACCCTGAAACCATCCAATCACCTCACGGACCCCCTTCCTGCTACTGCAGTAAAAGACTTTACGCCTTTGCTTCTCCCTCTCTGGACTAAAATTATCAACAGCTCTCTCCAACAAGGAAGCATACCTGACTCCCTCAAAGTTGGTCAAGTCACACCACTATTAAAGAAACCTGCAGCCGACCCCTCTGATCTCAACAATTACCGTCCCATTACCAATATTCCCACTCTCGCCAAACTGCTGGAAAAATGCGCACAACTACAATTGTCTAAACACATTGAACAATTTGATCTCCTCAACCCTCACCAGTCAGGCTTCTGAGCAGGACACAGTACAGAAACGGCAATGACTCACATAATTGTCGACACACTTCAAATGCTTGACCAAAACGACACCGGCCTCCTCATCCTTCTTGATCTCTCATCAGCATTCGACACCGTTAAACATGAGAATTTATTAGAACTACTAAACACAAGAATGGGTTTATCTGGAACTGTTCTCAAGTGGTTCACTTCCTTTCTTCATAACAGATCACAGAAATTCAAGAGCAACAACCTGATGTCCTCGCCAATACCTGTAACGCTAGGCGTCCCTCAAGGATCCTCTCTATCACCAACTATGTTCAACCTAGTCATGGAACCTCTCACCACCTTGCTACAAGCATCCAATGTGCACTTTCACATGTACGCTGATGACACCCAACTTTATCTCAAATTACAATCCCCCAATGACATCCTGCTCCTGAACTCAACGATCAGATGCACCCAATCCTGGCTTGCCGATAATCACCTCAAACTCAATGCCCTGAAAACAGAGTTCCTTCTGATCTCACCTCCAGCGAAGATCTCCACCACTCAAGTTTGGCTTAAACACCTAACAGCACTCAATGTCCAACCCACCATCGTGGACTCAGCAAAATCTTTAGGCATAACACTAGACACCAATCTCAACATGCAGCAACATATCAGCAAGGCAACAAAGGGTGCGAACTTCCAGATCAACACTCTGAGGAAACTTAAACCCTTCCTCCCAGCCAAAGACTTCCAAACCGCAGTACAAGCACTAGTCATCCCTCGAATTGAATACGTCAACACCGCCCTCTGCGGACTCCCCCTAACTACAACCGCACCACTAAGAGCTTCGCTAAACACTGCAGCGAGACTCATCACTGGTTCAAAAAAGCACTCCCATATCACCCCTGACTTGAAATCCCTGAATTGGCTGCCTTTTGAAGCCAGAATACATCTGAAAATCGCCTGCATGACACACAAGGTGGTACACCTAAACTCACCCGGCTACCTCGCTCAGAAAGTGACAATCTCTGACGGAGCCAGAAACACTGGAGGCACAAACAATCTTCTGCTGAAACCTCGAAGATTCCGGAAGGAAAAAACATATAAGCGCTCCTTCTCAGGAATGGCACCTAGGATCTGGAACTCACTCCCTCCCGAAACCAGGCTTATCTCTTCCACCACACTCTTCAAAAAAGAAGTAAAAGCTATCCTCATGGCTAAATACACTTGAACTATTATCTCGAACTCTGTTTATACTCTGCACTGATTTGTACTACATGTTTGACCCCTTATTTGTATGAGTTGTCCTATTGCTCCCATGATTGGCTTTGCAGCCACCTATTTGTACTGGTTGATCTATTGATGTATCTGTATAACTATGCTCCATCATGTACCCCTCTATGTAAAGCGCTCGAATATCTGCGAAGATCTTGTCCGCGCTATATAAAACTTTCAAAATAAATAAATACTAAGATCAAATGGCTTAATAGGGGAAAAATACTGCATATATTTCTTTCTCTGTTTTCAGAAGTCAAAGCTTTTTTGAAGTCTAGAAATGAAGATACCACACATTTATGAAACACTGAGTGGTGGCTTAATTTAGCATTTGTGACAGATATTTCAGAAAATTAAATGTATTAAATTGTGAAATTCAAGGAAATCACCAACATGATTATTTCTGTGAAAACATTACATTAAGAATGACACCTTTTCATAGAGCATGCATAGAAAAGAAAGATGTAGCACTTTCCCTCTGTGCTTCAACTCCTTTCAGAAAACAAAGCAGAGGTTGAGGTGCTGGACATAGAAAAATACAGAAGCCCCTAATGAGGCTTAATCAAATGTTAAGTGACATATTTAGTAATTTTGAGCAATTGGAGCATTGTGTGATGTTTACTTCAAACTCGTTCATGGATGTGGATATGTTGCAAAGTCATCCTGTGTTCCAGGAGTAGGGGTCATGTAGCTATAAACAGTGCCCTTTTAAAAGCAGTTCTATAGGCCCAGGTGTTGTAGAAATTGGACATTTCATGTTCCGCATTGTAGATCCCAAGCCACATAGGTTAACATTGCAATAGTTTATGAATTCATAACTACCGCAAGGGATAACCGAAAAATATAATTCAAGGACTTAAGAGAATGGTATTGATAAATCCAACAATATGCTGTGGTGAGTTTATCCTAAAATGTACAGACAAGAAGTTATAAGACCTTCTCTTTTGTAAGCCAAAATTCAGCCTTCCAGTGGTCTGCCCTAATTGGTCAGAGTTCAGTGGATTTGCCAGGCTGATTTGATAAAATGATAAGTGGCACCCAGAGAGAAAAGCTATCTCTTGTGAGAAGACCCTGCTCCACAGGAATGCCAAAGCAGGGGTGAGGGGTCATAAAGCATCAGCTTCAAAGGTAGAAGGGGTAAGGCAAAGACAGCCGGTCCATCTAGCCCCTTTCACTCTAAATTCAGCCACATGGTAGGTGTGAGGAAGGAATGTGTATATCGGTTCCTCTGCTGAGACTTTAGCCATCTTGAATCTTGGAAGAACAGTGCTTACTGGGAGACCATTGTGCCACACTTTGGAGGAAATGGTCATGGTCTGGGGTGTTGCCTTGCATCTCACTGGACAGGACTGTCCTTTTGCTTGACCCCAGCCAACACTGAACAAGTATGTGAGAGGGGCAGATCCTCTCAGATAGCTGCTTGAAACAAGAGAAGAAGAAAGGTCCCTGCTGGAAGTTTGATTTGCACCAACCAGGCGTCCCTGAAATCTACAGGTTAAAAGAGCTCACCGGGACCATCACCACTAAGAATCCCCAGCCTGGAGTGCATCCAGTGGATATGTAAGGGTTTTATCCAATCTGATTGTGGGAACTGAAGTCCTAAACTTTCAAGGATGCGCTTGGAGATTCTAGACCCTTGAATTGTGTTTTGGACACTTTGAGACCCCAAAGGAACTTCAGGAAGAGTTACAGAAATTTGGAGAAGTTTGGAGCACCTTTGGAAAAAAGCTCCATAAGTGGACCGACTCGACCTGGCCAGCCAAGCAGCCGACCCTCAACTGCACGCAGGCCTGCCCTCGTGGTTTGTCCTGGTGAAACTCTCCGGAGGTCCAACTTCCAGAGTTTGATGGGGAGCTCATCAAAAGTCAGGCCGATGAACACTCACCGATCCTGGCCTGGTGAAAACCATCAAGGGACCCCGGCGGAAAAAGTTCAGTAAAAGTCAGAAGGTAAAAGACTTGACTGACTCCAACCGCGAGTGTCAAGCTGCCCACCTTCATCATGAGCTGGCCTGGATCCCTGGTTCATCCTGCTGGAAACCTTTGGAGGTCAAACTTCCATAGTTTGACCTGGAGCTAATCAGAATGCAAGCCGGTTAACCCTCATCGAACCCAGACTGGTGGAGAGCATTGAGGGACCCCGGCAGGAAAAGTTCCAGGAATGTTGCTAAATCAGGAGGTAAAAACTGTGACCGAGGCCTACCGCTAGAGGTACCCACACAGGGCTCCATTGATGTTGGCCTCACACTTTGACTTTGTCCCGGCCTAGCACGATCAGATGTGCCAATAGGCACTGCAGATTTCAATGTGCTGTATACGCTAAGTCTTTAAAAATTCATATCTCTGGTTCCCTATGTTGGGTTTTCAAAAAAATTGGGGTCATTTTACAGATAAAAATCTTTCCTATTTTTAAAATTGGTGTTAGATTTTTATTGCGTGTTGTGTCTTAATTATTTACTGAATTGGTGTTTTTGAATGCTTTACATACCTGTCTCTGAAGATAAGCCTGCTTGCTCACAACCAAGCTACCAAGCGTTGAGCATGGGAATAATCTTCAGAACCCTATTCTGAGCCATAGACTGTTTTAGTGGCCTTATTGCCAGTGGTATACATATATATATATAGAAGTGCATGTCCGGACGATACTTCCCGTTATAAGGTGAGCGGGAGCGGTGTCTTTCCGTCCTCTGGGGGTGGGGGGGGGGTGACAGACAACGGAGGTTGCCTGTTGCCACTCAAACCCTCCGGGGCAGCGGGGTCCATTGCAATTTACCGCATACACTTTAGGGGGTTGATAACGGACTCTGTCACGCCTTTGTTACCTACTCAGAAACGGAACAAACGCATTTACAACGTGCGTTATTATCAAATCTAAATCTCCAAATTCTGAATTATTTTTGGCAAAAGGAACCCAGTACACATACTGGGGGGGCAGGGAGGCACACACCGGACGAATAACATTATCATTGGGCTGTTTAAATAAGGTTTTCCAACATGGAAGAGGACGAAGAGCGCACTAAAGCTGCCAAAACTATGTTTGTGAGAAAGACATTTCCCAGTAATGCAACCAAGACTAATGAACCTCCTATAGCATTAGAACCAATTGAACAAAAACTTAAGCAATATGAAAAATTGAAGAAAACAGAAATCCCCAAATGGTGGGAGGCAGCATCACTACAACACTACGTGGAACAAAATATGGTACCTAGGAGGTTACGTATATTTACTACACCAACCTATGAAAAACCTAATCTTTTAATGCTAGAGGAGTGGTCTACGAATTAAGCAAACAGTTCACGTAGGATGTTGGAAATCTTAATCAAATATGCATGGATAGACCAAGAAGAACTCATTAAGGAAATCAAAGAGCTCATGGAAGACCTTAATAAAAGTATGGAAATTGAAAGTTTGAATAAGAAACTAAAACCCATACAAGAAAGGCTATCCAAACATGAAGAGGAAATCAAAGCAAGAAAAGAGAGAAAACTCAATCGTGACTATGCGGATTATGACAGCGGCAGTATACTTACGTTCAGCCACAAATATGATCACCTGTACAGAAATGACACCTCAGGTACCAGCGTAATGGAGGAAGTGGAAGTAAGCAGAACCCTGGCAACAGAAACTAATCTCACCAGTGGAAGCGAATCTGATGTTTCCCTAATTACAGTGACCCCTGCAAAGGGAAAAAAGCAATTGACTTTTTTAGATGAATACCGGACTCTGAGAAGGGGGCGTTTAACAACGCGGGAGACTCCGGTACCAAAACCCCGAGGACGTGGGAGAGGAACACGCGGAAGAGGACGCGGAAGGGGAAACGAACCAACAGGAGAATACGAATCAGACAGCGATGGCAAAAGAGACAAGGGACGTGGCGCAGTGGGAACAAACAAGGGACGTGGCAACAAAAAGAAATATTAATGGATGACAAAATGGTAAATATGACCATAGTTAACTTGTCCAAGAGAAAATTGAACATGATTGAAAAAAAGACCCTCTGCTTAGGTCTGTCATTCTGTCCCTCATATCCCTCCAGATATACCGACAACAGAATAGATTTATTCAAATATACACGCAAACTTAAACTGAAGAAATGGCACAAACTGAAAGGAGACCGAGCTCATTCTATCAGTACTCCTGAAATGTCTAATGTGTGTAATTTTTATGTCGGAGACAGTGATACTTTGAACCTCATTATGGATCTGGGTATTAATGAAACACGGGAAGAAGAGACATGTAGCACTATACAGTTACTTTCTGAACTGGATATCTGCACAAACACAGCGGCCAACACCACTTTTAAGAACAAATCAAGTTTCTTATCCATCTTACCCCATGATAACATAGATACTTTTCATGAGTGTGTGAACAAAAGTCTCAATGAATTCAGACATAAACATCATAAATACAAACAGAAAGAGCAATCTAATATGACTTATAAACAGAGACAAGCCATAAAATCCCTTATGGAAGATGACACGATAGTCATTCGCCCTGCAGATAAAGGGGGCAACATTGTCTTGCAGGACAAGGAGATGTACATTGCAGAGGCTACTAGAGAATTGTGTGACAGTAAATTCTATGACCCAATTGAAATGAAATGTTACCATGAAAGTATTACTTGTTTATGGGATTCCCTATTTGAATGGAAAGAGAAGGGCATCCTTAAATGGGAAGAATTTAATTATCTAAAATGTGACTATCCTGTACTCCCGGTGCTGTATCTATTGTCCAAGATACACAAAACGCCACTAGACTTCCAGGGAGACCTATAGTGTCATCATGGGGGAGTGTATCTGAAAGGGTATCTAAATACATTGATTTTTTCCTGAGAGAATATGTAATGGAATTAGACAGCTATGTGAAAGACACCAAAGATTTCTTAAAAAAGATAGAAAATCTACAGTGGCAGGCAGGTTGTATTTTGGTGACTTTAGATGTTCAAAGTCTCTATACCATAATTGACCATGGCCAGGGATTGGAGGCATGTGAATTTTTCCTCAGGGGGAGACCCATGAAATACAGGGAACACACCCAAATGCTTCTTGACATGATCAACTATTGCCTAAAAAATAACATCTTTTTGTTCAACGGTGAACTCTTTAGACAGGTCAGTGGCTCAGCAATCGGCTCATGTTTCTCACCTAGTTTTGCTAATTTGTTTCTTGGCAAATGGGAGAAGGACATACGCTCAGATCCCACTTTCCAACAGGACTTTGCAAGGGTCTCAATGTGGTTGCGGTACATAGACGATCTTTTCATTGTTTGGAAAGGCACGTTGGAAGAAGCAGACATGTTTATTGACAAACTCAATCAAAATGTCTTGAACATTGTTCTTAGCGGCACCAAGAGTAACACAGATATAGAATATCTTGATGTTAAAATTGAGATCACCAACGACACTGTACAGACTAAACTTTTCCGCAAAGCAACGGCAGGCAACAGCATTCTGCACACCCTTAGCAGTCATCCTGAAAATCTTAAATGGAGCATTCCGTTTGGAGAACTGCTACGTGCTAAACGCAACTGCAATAATGATAAAGCATACAGGGAAGAAAGCGAGGTCATATCTAACAGATTCAAAGCCAGAGGTTACCCTAATTGGGTGCTCAAAAAAGCCAGGGAGAGAGCCAATGCCATCAAAAGAGTTGATACGATCTGTGACAAACCCAACACAGAGGAGGAGGCGGAAGGAGAGAATGTCACCAGACTCAGCCATTAAGAAAGTAATAACAAAAAATTGGGACATACTGAAAACAGATATTGTCATTGGCAAAGAACTACCCAAAAGACCCAGTATAACATACAGGCGGGCGAAAAGTATTAGGGACTTGTTAGTCCGCAGTGATATCACTACATACCCCCCTGGTAATGTACATGGTCTAGATGGCTTTTTTCCTTGTGGCCACTGTAAGGCTTGTGCCAACAGCAAATCTTGCAAAGAAGTCACCTACAACGGGATTAATAAGAAAATCATGTCTTTTCTCACTTGCAGTTCCACTTTTGTTGTCTATGCAATTGTTTGCACATGCAACAAATGGTATATAGGCAGCACGACATGCATGGCTAAGAAACGCATTCTGGAACATACTAGGGCCATCACCAATTTTGACCTCAAATACCCGGTGGCACGGCATTTTAGAGAACAACATTTCTCTAATGTCAAATACCTCAGTTTCATAATTTTGGAACAGATACCCAAGAATCCGAGAGGGGGCAATAGGGTTCTTAAACTACGTCAGAGGGAGTCGAGATTGATCATAGACTTCCAAAGCAAGGATCCAGGAGGCCTCAACCAGGATGAAGAATTAGCCGTACATTTAAAAGATCAATAGATTATTTTCTGTCAGAATATTTTTCCTTTGACATTATGCATGTGTACATACCATGTTTGAAATGTAATCTTCGTTCTCACCATAACTTATGATTGTCTTTAGTCCTATGTTGAACATCACAGGAATGGAGTCACGTTACCCACTATGTCTTTTAATCTTTATTTATTTGTTTTGTTCTTTTAGGAGCGAGAGAGGGGGCCCACTTCACCGGCACTTCACTTCACGGGACCTCTCCCCTTCTCTGCCTCTTGATCACAAGGGCCCTTGCATGGTTTGAAAGACAGAATGTTTAAGGACGGTAAATCATATTCGAGCACTTGCGAATACTGGACTTTTGACCAGATATACAATTACACTTTAACAGATCTTCATGCACCACACCCCTCGCTGCCTCCCTTCCGTCACCCACCCGGAACCTGCTTTTAACTTTAACTTGGGCACTTGCCATGATACATGTTCCCCGTACCCACATGGGGGGATATCCAATGACATTCCTTCTCAGCCCGTGCTATGTGTCGTTCACCACGCATTTTGCGTCAGCGGGACTGTTCGAACAACAATAGTGGGTAACATGGTGGCTTGTATTTTTCGGGAGTACGCCAGCACGATTAGGGAGTTTTGTCTGGTGAATTGATACATTTTCACCTTTGTATACATCGCATGCAATGTTTTACAAATTAAGGGACTTCGACTGATTTACTGATTCTATGAATTGGTTTTGTGGTGTTCTATATACATAGTGTACCTGCGTTTTGTGTCCTCATGTATTCCATTAATTATACGACCAATTCACAGTTGTATGTACATGGTTTATATTCAGTTTTTACTTTGTCACTGTGTTGACAAGTACTGTTTCCATGTCTATGGTTGAAATAGATATAACCAATGCCTTTCAAACTTGTCTTCCATGTGATCAAGCCGTCTTCACGGCGAAACGCGTTGTGGAATAAACAGCACTTCTGATATACCGGTGTTTGGCTCGTTCATGCCCTGAGAGCGTACTTTACTGACTTTGTTGTGCTAAATAATTAATACAAGTCGGCTTCACTCCGCCGACGTGTACGCCACCTTTCAAGGGTCGTTGGGATCCAGAAGGAGTTGGTGGTTGGATATACATATATATATATATATATATTACAAACAAAACGCCCTGAAGCAATTTATAGTGGGCACTCGCCAGCCAGCCTGCTCTCCGGCCTTCTCTGACATCTCGTTTTCCCAATCAGGAATGATTCATTCGCCTGACGCGTTTCAAGATTTTTAGTCTCTTCCTTAAAGGCAGCATCATTGCATGTCAGCACGGAGTGCTCTCATTTATTTAAATTAGTCACATGGTTATTATTGGCCCACAGATATGTGCTCCAGTGGATTTTGAGCAATTTAGGTTCATAAAAATATATATATCTATAGGCGCACCCCTATACGCGCACCGGGGAGTGCACCGGGCGCGCCACACGACTTGCGCACGGAAAGCTGATTGGCTTACGGGTGTCTGTAAACATTCGAAACAGTCTGGAGCGGCTGCCATCTTGTGTCTCGGTAGGATCGAGACACAAGAGGTGGCATAAAAAAAAGGGGGAAATGACTATAATGGGGCAGAGTAGAACCTCCCTGACCCCCTAGGTTTGATGTTTGCAGGGGAAGCGCCTGGTACGCGCACCGGGGAGCGGACCGGGAAGCGTACTATGGGGAAAAAAAATGACAGACTTTTAAAAATTGTATGTTTATTAATTGTTCTTTTTTTTTTTAAGTACCAACATGTAGGTATCAATGTAGAGTCTAAAATTTAATATACACCGTCTCCTTTGTAGATATCTTGCATGTTGTTACAGAAGTTATTGTGGTATATGGAATTCATACCATAGTCTGTCAGGAAAGCAGAAACAACATGGAGGCAGGAGATGATAAAGAAATGTTAAATACACATTGGAGATAATATAGTGGGAGAAAGGAAGTAACTATGAGCAAACTTGCTATGTAACACAAAAAAGTTGTATAGTATATTTTAAGTCTCACTTTATATTATATCTATTTTGGTTCTATTTCATAATTTACTTATAAAAAAGAATAATGTCTCAAACAATTTTTAATTTTTAAATAAAAATGTATTGTTGTGATTTTTCAAAATCTAAAAGAATTTGCAACATTAATTCATCAGGTATGTCCTCCTTTTCATTCCATGATTCAATTTCTTCTACACAATTAATTAAGTCTTGGTCCAGAGAGTGATCCAAAAAGTCTATTTCATCTTTGTCTTCCTTTGGTTTGTTTTCCATATTAATTTCTAATGAAATATTAATTTCATTTTGTTGTCCTTCCATTTTCTTGCTGTAAATTGCATAAAAAATAAATATATCAGTAGAGATAGGGCATTGTTGGGTTTAAGTTCAGACAGGTACTTCTGAGTTTTTAACAGTGAAGTAATTTTTGGGCAGTGTATGGTTTCAGGCAGGAAGTTGAACTATTAAAAAGTGCCTGTGATGAAGCCTAAGTAAATTCATAATTATACCAGAGAAGCCTAACTCAATCCATAATTATAATAGTCAAGCCTATCTCAATGTCTAACTCTTACAGAGGGACAGTATATAACGATCTGAAAAAGTTTTCCCAAATTAACTTAAAGTGCATAACATAGTTCTCCTTTTAAATTAACAACTTACCTTTTTCAAATTAGTGGAAGTTTTCTGTCAAACTTTTTTCCAAATGTACCTTAGGTAGTGTTAGTCAAAATGGCTGTGTTTCCCTCTCATTTTTCATATATATTCATGTACTTAACCAATCAAATGTCAGCACATAAAAGTACAAAATGTAAGTAACATTTTAATTGGTTGAAAATTCAAACAGTTTCATATGTGTTTTTGTCATGTAATTTACCTCAGGATATTTAGACAGGGCTACAGTCCTAATGGTTCAATGGAATACCACCAAATTTGGGTAAATGGTAGGGACTGCTATGTAGTAGGGCGTATTCTATATTTGGTGTAACTGTCTCCAGTGGTTTTTCTGTAAATTACTTTCCCACCATTTT
Source organism: Lissotriton vulgaris (assembly GCF_964263255.1). Taxonomy (NCBI): domain Eukaryota; kingdom Metazoa; phylum Chordata; class Amphibia; order Caudata; family Salamandridae; genus Lissotriton; species Lissotriton vulgaris. The sequence goes on from NW_028249129.1 coordinate 47,813, forward strand.
TTTGGGAGCGCTTACCGGTGCGCGCCCTGGTACGCGTACCGGCAGCGTTACGGGAGTCCTCCATTTTGTGTTTCGGTACAATCGAGACACAAGATGGAGGACAAACAACGTTGGGAATGGGTAGAAGGGGGCACGGTAGACACTTCCTGACCCTCTAGGTTTTCTGAGGGGGGTTTAGAAGGTTCATTTATGTCCCCCCCCCAAAAAAACATTTTTATATTTTTTGCGGGGAAAGCGCCCGGTACGCGCACCGGGGAGCGTACCGGGGAGCGTACTTTGGTGAAAAATAGTGAAAAAAGTTAGAAAAAGAAAATCATTATGAGTGATCAGAGGTAGGGTAGCCCAGAAAAGAGCTTTTGGGTTCTGTGGCTGATTTAAGTACCTACAAGTAGGTTCCAATGCACAGTCTTAAATTCAGGAGGAATATTCTATTCCCCTCATCTGAGAAGTGCACACCATCTCCCCTGTAGATGTCTTGCATGTTGTAACGCAAGTTGTTGTTGTATATTGAACCCATTCCATAGTCTCTCATGTAAGCAGAAACAGATTTATTCACATGTTTCCGTGCTTTCTCAAATTGTGGACAAAATTGGTTGGACCAGTTCCATTTCTGTCTTTGGCATATATTGGAATATACCAAGGCAGTTTGTGGAAAAAGTGTCATCAATTGATCAAAGGTGTCCTTTAAAAGCATTTTCAGACCAACCCCAGTCATAGTGCCCAAATCATTTCCACCACAGTGCACTATTAAGAGGTCAGGGTTTGGCAGATGCAAAAAGGTTTTCACCAATGGTATCAATTAGTGACATCTCAATCCTCTCTGGCCAATCCACTTGATTTCCACATTTGATAAATCAAGGGTGTGATAATTTCTGCTTGTTGCATACCTTTGAGCCCAGTGGATGTAGATATGTCCAATAATCCATACAGAATACATGATGTGAGAAGGTTCTGGTGCAGTCAGATGAAGTGTGGGAATGAAATGGCAGTTGGAACAGTAGGAGTTTACAAAAAAAAATGTGGAGTTTCCCTGCTGTTGAATCACAAGCAATGATTGGTGGATTCAGATAGTAGAAAACTGAAAGTTAGGGTGCATGGTTGTGTTGTGTGAAAGAAGCAATTTGAATGGTTAAGAAAAAGTCACTAAAAGCAATAATGCCCTGGATAAGCTGGTGTACTGAGAGGTCAAACATCCTTGCTGACTTAATTTGCAACATTGTAGAATAAACTTTTGAACCTGAGAGTTCAGGTAGGAGGGAGTTGCTATGGTAACAGATAGAAAGGTCTGAGAGGGGGAAGGGTGTTGGTTTGAAAATAGTGAGGGAAGACTTTTGATTGGTTGAAATAAGGCATATGTGTGTAGAATTAGAGATTTTCTATGCCCGTCTTGGTTTCAGTGTATTGAGTGCACACCTTTTGCTCTGCTAAAGAAAAATTGGTGTGTGTGTCTGACACTGTTCTCAATCTCTCAAAGCATTTGTAAAGGTAAGTAATGATTCATGTAATTTAAATAGAGACTTGTTTGCTCTATTGAGAATATTTGGAAGCAGATAGTGAAGTTTCAGTAGTGAAATTGATTGCTTATACATAGGACTTGTGCTGAGTTTGTAAAAAGTTATTTAAAAAACGATTTTGGGGTAAAAGAATGGCTTTTATATTTTTGAGAAGTAATTAATAGTGTTTGCCTCATTAAATAAATATATTTGAACCTTTTAGAATTATGTCACTTGCATTTCCTCAGATTTAGAAGCATATTGAGATTCTTTTTTATTGCTTTGTGGCATGTTTGGGGGAAATGCTTGCTATGAACATTGACAGTGAGGTTTCAGTAGTGAAATTGAATGCTTGTACGTGGGTCATGTGTTGTGTTTCTAAAATGTTATTCAAAAAACGATTTTGGGGGCAAATCAATGGTATTTACATTTGGGCTTTATTTATGATTGCTTTGTGCTGCCAGTGCATCACTTTAAACATGGGAAAAAGTGACGCTCTGGTGGCGCAAGGCCTTCATAAATAAGGCCCTGAGTTTCTTTGCTGTTGGTTTGTGTCTTGCTTTTTGATAATGCTTGCTATGAACATTTGCAAGATAGAGGATTTGTACTTTGGGAAACAGTGAGGTTTCAAAAGTGAAATTGAGTGTTTGTACATAGGTTCTGCGCTGTGTTTCATAAATGTTATTCAAAAAACGATTTTGGGGGAAATCAAAGGTATTTACATTTGGCTTTTATTTATGACTAGCAGCCCGTCCCGACGTTGTCCGGGTATGAATTGCTGCCGGCCAGTAGTATATTGTTTCGTAGGATTTCATTTTGATAGCATTTCTTATCTGTGACAGGCCTGTGAAACGCTCCGATTCACAGTGCACTGCTGATGCACTTAAGAGTGCGCGTTCAGTAGTGTGTGAACTCGAGTTTCCCTACTTTATTTTCCCTGCAATATTATATAGCGCGAACTCGACAACATGGCATGAGCGCAATTTACATTACAGAAGAACACATTGAATTGTGGTAGGCACGGGTAGACAAAGCGATTTGCCTGGAATCACAGGATGTTGAGCTGATGCCGAGATTCTAACGTAACTCCCCATCTCTAAAGTTTGCAATTCTAGAACTTGTGGTGGGAGGTGTGTCTAAAAGTGTATGTCGGTGCTGGGCATCAATGAGAGAGACCTATGCATTTTTCCAATTGGTGGTGAAAAAATATGAGTATGTTGCTGGAGATGTGGGCCGCCGTGCCACCAATGTACTTAATTGGGAGGGTAAACACCCATTATTCTGCAAATTTCTTTCCGCATACCATCACTCTGCATACTTTCATTACAAAAGTACCATGACTCCGCAATGCCATTATAACGCATGGCATTACATTTTATATGCTTTTACCACGCATACATCTACAACGAAATTTGTTGTAAATGCATGAATGGTAAAAGCATGTTTTTAAAAATGTTTGGATAAGGCAAGTATGGGTATAGGGGTATATATTTTGGGGTACTGAGGTATATGTTTTGGGGTGTTTGGGTATTTTAATGGTTCAGATATAGTTTTGGGTTTTGGGGTACAGGGGTATTTTTAGGGTTCAGGGCTAGGTTTGGGTTTTGGGGTATAGGGGTATTTTTAGGGTTATGGGGTAGGTTTGGGTTTTGGGGTACAGGGGTATTTTAAGGGTTCAGGGCTAGGTTTGGGCTTTAGGGTACAGGGGTATTTTTAGGGTTCAGGGCTAGGTTTGGGTTTTGGGATACAGGGGCATTTTAGGGTTCTGGGCTAGGTTTGGGTTTTGGGGTACAGGGGTATTTTTAGGGTTCAGGGGTAGGTTTTGGTTTTGGGGTACAGGGGTATTTTAAGGGTTATGGGCTAGGTTTGGGTTTTGGGGTACAGGGGTATTTTAGGGTTCAGGGGTAGGTTTGGGTTTTGAGGTACAGGGGTATTTATAGGGTTCAGGGCTAGGTTTTGGTTTTGGGGTACAGGGGTATTTTTAGGGTTTAGGGATAGGTTTGGGTTTTGGGGTACAGGGTATATTTATAGGGTTAAGATGGGTTAGTGTTTAAAGGTGTTGGGGTATTTTATAGAGGAATTGGCGCAAACCTGGTACAATAAATACGCAATATTTCGTTCCGTCAGATTTCCAATTATTAAAACAGAAACCTCATATATTCAAGGTAAAATAACAAGTATTTCTACATGCTAAAATGCATATAGTCATTTCACAAAAGTGAAATTAGCTTCCAGCAAGCAGTGAGAGAGGTGATGATTTTGAGATCAAGCCCCTGCAAACCATTATGGGACAAGATTAGCAGTGGGAAGTGAATATTATAGTATACAAATAATTCTACAAAGAGCTGCAGTTCACCTCGTTCTCCCCAGTTGTCCCCAAGAGTCAAATGCAATAGCATTTAAAATATTATACATCAAGCTGCAGTTCACTTCATGGTCCCTAGGTGTCCCTGATGAGGCAAATGCAATAGCATTTAAAATATTACACATCAAGCTGCAGTTCACCTCATGTCCCTAGATGTCCCTGATGATGCAAATGCAATAGCATTTAAAATATTATATACTAGCAGCCCGCCCCAGCATTGCCTGGGGCAGAAGGGGGCTGGGGGCAGCATTCCAGGCTTGCGTGCACCTTACCTCAGTGCTTGCTACCAGTCGTACAAACCCAGGCCCCCGCTCCAGTCCGCCTCACTTCACCGCCCCCACTACTCTCACTTAAATGTCTGCATCCTCCAGTCCGCCTCACTTCACCGCCCCCCACTACACCAAGCCAGTGTCAGGATTTGCAAACGATATCGCGCCTGCCTAGTGTCTAGGACTACATCTCCCAGAATTCCCTGTGCTTCCTTGGGGAATAAAAGAGGGGGCGGGGCCTGGAGACATTGCACGTAATTTGTATTTGCTGGAGTTTCCTGGAAGAGAATTGTGTCGCTGTATTCCAGAGCGACTTCCGAAGACCTAGCAGAAGAAGGGTTGAAGATTCCAGCGGCTGTGGGAACGGAGGTCTGCCATTTAGCAGACTGGTACCGAAGGGCGGGCTGTGTCTTGAACAGCTCCGCTCGTTGTTGGCGTTCCGTAATTCCGGATGAGGAAGAAGGGAGGAACCTCTGTGAAGTCATACAGCAGGTCCGCTGTGTTTGTGATAGAACTGTTCCTTCTTAGCACGGAGTGAAGCGGTAAGCTGAGCCAGTGTTCAAGCGTTCCGAGGAAGAAGGGAGGAGGTAACATTAAACTCACCAGAGCGGAGGATAGTGGGGTAGCGCCCTACATTCTGCCGTGTCTGGTATTATTGGAACTTTGTTCGTCGTAACTGAGGGGTTATTGGATATCTAATTTGACTGATCAGCGGATGATAGTAGTCGGAAGCTACATCATACCGTGTACCGCGAGTGGCAACACGTATTGAATGCTAGTCTGGAACATTTGGTCATTTTACTTTGGAGCACGTTACTTTGGGGGAAACACTTATCATTTCTAAGGAACTACATCTTAAAGGATAGAGTGCAAACTATATTTTGGGAAGATTCACGATTTCACATTTACAAGAAACCAGGAGGGTATGTGTGGTTCTTGTTATAAGTCTCTATATTTTGCCTAAACTGTCGACTGTGGTCAGTACCTTTAATAGGTGTCTTTGTTTTGCACAGGGGGCTGTTTGCTCATGATAGCACGAGGTACAAATCAATGAATGGAGCAGTGTTTTTCTCACATACAGGTGAATATAGAACAAGGGGAGGGTAGTGAGAAATAACTGAGAGTAGGAGTAAGGCCTATATATTAACCTGGTGTATTTTCTCATTTCAGCCATCCCTTCCCAGCTGTCCCTTTCCTTCCCCTCCTGGTTATTGTTTTGTTCTCTTAATTTCCCTTTCTTGATCACTCGAACACCCTGTGTTATGTTATGTTATGTTATGTTATGTTATGTTAAAAAAATTTGTAGGGCGCAGCTAACACCATTAGGTTTCTTGGCGCCAAAGAGAAGAGAGCAGATGAAGAAGCAACAGAGGACGTTATTGGTAGGATTCAGTGAAAAGAAAAGTTTTGAGAGAGGATCGAAATTTGGGATACAAAGTGGACAGTCTGAGGGGCAGGGGGAGAGAATTCCAAAGGGTGGGGGCCAGATAGGAAAACTTAAGCCCACCGTGTTTCTTCCTCTTGTATCTGGGAATAGATAACAGGGCCATTTGGGAAGACCGGAGAGTGCGAGGGGGAACATAGGGTTGGAGGAGGGTAGAAATGAAGTGGGGGCCCTGACCGGCAAGGGCCTTGAAAATGGTGCAGCCCAACTTGAACCTGCAGCGGGCGGCCACCGGGAGCCAATGGAGGCTCTTCAGAAGGGGACGAACATGCTGATCTCTTGGGAGAGAGTGTATCAGGCGGGCAGCCTGATTCTGAATGAGCTGGAGCCGCCTGAGCTGGTAGGCTGGAATGCCAACGTAAAGTGCGTTGGCATAATCAAGCCTTGATATCACTAGCGCTAGCAAAGCTAGGGTAAGGGCCTCGACAGTAAGTAGCCGGGAGATTTTCCTAATTTTCCTCAGTTGGAAATGACTGGAGGAGACTACCGCACTGATCTGGGGCGTCATGGAAAGGTCACTGCTGATGACGACTCCCAGGCTTTTGGCACGGTTGGCGGGGCAAGGTGGGCTGCCAAGGCTGACCGGCCAGAAGGAGGAGTCCCAGGGGTTGGAAGGGCCACCGACAAGAACCAGCTCGGTCTTGTCGGGGTTGAGCTTCAGATGGTTTGAGCTCATCCAATTGCTGATAAAGCAGAGGGTGTTTTGAAAAGTAGAGATGGAGTCAGCAGAGGAATCGATGTTAAAAATCAGTTGTATGTCATCAGCGTAGTTGAACGCTGTGACATTGAACTGCCGGAGGGCACGGATAAGTGGGGAGAGATACAAATTAAAAAGGAGGGGGGACAGGGAAGAACCCTGCGGGACACCACAGGTAAGTTTGACCTGAGAAGCAGAGAACTGGGATAGTCTGACAGCTTGGTGGCGATGAGTCAGAAAGGAGCGGACCCAGTCCAGGGCGGTATCCTGGATGCCAGCCTCCCTGACACGGTCGACCAAAATATCATGGTCGACCGTGTCAAAGGCGGCCGACAGATCCAGGAGAACCAGGGCCTGACAGATGTTTCCGTCCGCTCCCCTGCGCAGTTCCTCCATGACAGAAAGGATGACAGCTTCTGTAGAGTGCGCGGGTCTAAATCCAGCCTGCTGGGGGTCCAAGACACCGGAATCTTCCACAAAGGAACTAAGAATCTGAGTGACGTGCGATTCTAGAACTTTGCTAAGGAAGGGGAGAAGGGAGATTGGGCGATAGTTGCTCATGATGGAGGGGTCTGCCGAGGGTTTCTTCAAGATGGCGCCCACCTCAGCCTGTTTAAAGGGACCAGGAACCTCCCCCCTGGTCAACGAGTTGTTCAAAAGAGCGAGGGGGGGTCCGGGCAAGAGGTGAAGGCTTCTCGGAGGACCGGAGGAGGGCAACAATCGCTGGGAGAGCCAGAGGAGACTTTATGTAGGAGTGACAAAAAGTTTTCCTTTGAGATGAGAGGGATGTGAGCGAGAGTGTGGGTGTGAGAGTAGCTAGGAACATCAAAGAATGTGGGAGCCGGTGGAGAAGTGGAAATGCTGGTTTTAATTTTGATAATTTTCTCAATAAAAAATTGGTTAAGGGAGTCGCACAGGGATTGGGAAGGGAGGGGGGCTAGGGCAACTCTTTCCGGGTTAGATAGTTCATCCACTATGGAGAAGATATCTTTAGATTTATTGGAGGAGTTCATAATTTTGCAAGAAAAGTAGCAGGATTTGGCCGCAGTGATTGATTTCTTGTACTCCTTGAGCCGAAGTGAAAAAAGCTCTTTAGATGCGGGAGAATAATCCCGATGCCAGTGTCTCTCTGCTTGGCGAAGACTACGTTTGAGCGCACTAAGCTCAGCGGTAAACCACTTTTGGGCATCGTGCCTACGCCTGTGCAAACAACAAGGGGTGTTGGTGCGATCGGGAGGTGGACCCATATTGCTGCAATCGGTTCCTGCGGAGTCTGGCTCTGACAGAATTACGTGCCCACGAATTGTACTCCGCCTGACTCGATTGTGGCAGATATGGCCACCTTGGAGGATGTATTACATGCATTAGTGTTGGTGCAGCAGGAATTGGCAGCATCTAAGGCTGAAGCTATTACATTGAAGGACAGAGTAGAACAGTTGTCAAAAAATCCTTTTTCCTCCGGTCCATCTCAAGTTCAGGTTACTATCCCCCCCCCTATCTTTGGCTACTCCCGAGCGGTATGCAGATGATCCCCGTAAAATACAGGTGTTCCTCACTCAAGTGTTGCTTCATTTTTCTTGCAAACCTGCTGCATTCCCGAATAATCATTCCAGAGTGGCATTCGCCATTTCATATTTAGTAGGCGAAGCCGCTCTTTGGGCTGTCCCATTGGTTAGGAATGATGATGCTATACTTTCCGATTGGTCAGCATTTAGAACTGAATTTGAAAAGGTATTTGACAGAAGGGGAAATACTTTTAGTGCTGACAAAGACCTAATGGAATTAAAACAGGGTAGAGGAGAGTTAATTACTTACTTAACATCCTTTAATCGCCTGGTGGCAGAGTCTAATTGTCCAGAGGGGAAACGGATGTCTCTCTTCTATCAAGGGCTCAGAGATGAGATCAAGGATGGGATCGCTATGATAGGCCCTCAACCCACTTCCTGTATAGACATGATCAACTTGGCATTGAGACTGGACTGTAGACTGACTGAAAGAGGTGGGGGTAGGAAGAGATGGCAGGAGGGGAATTATCGTTATGACAGGATTCCACCCAAGACAGAGAGTCCAACAGACCCAGGACCAGAACCCATGGAAATAGGCGCATTAAGGGCCCCCTTGTCCAGAGATGAAAGAGAGAGTAGGAGGGTCCAGGGTTTGAGTATGTACTGCGGCAGGAAAGGCCATTACGTCAGGGAGAGTCCAGTTAAAAACAAGGGAGCTAGTACTTGGGATAAGAACAGGAAAGTGTTAGCCTCTTCGACGGTAAGGGCATCGGAGGTTAGGGATTCCCCGTACATGGGAGAGAATGAAGCTCCTCAGTGGAAGCTTACTTCCTTATCCACGAAGGATATAAGTGAAACGGAGTCGCAATTTGTATTGAACATGTTGGTTGAATGCGAACACAGAACTCATGCCGTCCTAGTGATGTTAGATTCTGGTGCCACCGGCAACTTCATAGATAACGGGTTGGTTTCACGATTGGGGTTGCCAGGAGTTCCTAGGGATAGTCCGGAGGAGGTGTTGGCTGTGGATGGGCAACCGATTAAATCTGGGCTCATCACCGAAAAGACAGCGGAACTGTTGGTGTCCATGGAGGTAGAAGAAGGGAGACACTCTGAGATGTTGGAATTGAATATTATAGACGCTCCGCAGTTTGAGATAATTCTGGGGATGCCCTGGTTGAGGTATCATAATCCCACTATAGACTGGAAATCCAGAACGATTCATTTTTTGCCGGAATTTTGTCGAGAGCATTTGGTTCCCTGTGTGGGCCCACATATAGCTGTGTTGGCTAGTCCGTTTCTCATAGCCATCGCAGCAGAGAAGGAGGTGAAGTTACCGGTTGAACATACTGTAATTCTGGATGTTTTCGGTGCAAGGCAAGCTGAAGTTTTATCCCCGCAGGGGGGTTCCGATGGTCGCATAGACCAGGTACAAGGGGTCGTTATACCTGATTGTCAAGTATGCAAGCTATCTAGATCGACTTTATCAGTGGTGCCTAAAGAGGTGAAAGTACAGGAAAATATGCCTGTTGCACAAGGTGAGATAGGTACCCGAGCCAAGGGGGGGGATGCGCAAATGGTAAAGGCCAAGAAAGATAATGAAAACAGGGAGGACAATCGTTGTGTGGAGAGCCACTGGTATGTGGTGGGTAATATGGTATGGCTGTTGACAAAAAAAGGACATAGAAAAACGCGCAGAGTTTACCGCCCCCGATCCATTGGTTCCTGTCCGCTTGTTAAGACAATTAAACCTGTTGCTTATAAATGGAAGTTGCCCAGATCTTGGCGGTGTCACCCTGTGTCTTGGGTTCAGCGGTTGAAACCGGTAGGGTCATCCAAAAGGGGGATTCCTCCACCGGTGTCGAATGATGGGGGAGTTGAGTATGTGATTCGGAATGTTTGTGTTTTCAGGATGCAACAAGGGGTGCTTGGTTACTTGGTATCCAGAGAGGGATATACTATGAAGGATGATTCCTGGGAACCCTGGTCCACAGTATACCATTCCGATTGAGTTGTCCGGCTATACTGGGTCCTAGGAGGCGCTAGGGACGGGGACATACTGTCAGGATTTGCAAACGATATCGCGCCTGCCTAGTGTCTAGGACTACATCTCCCAGAATTCCCTGTGCTTCCTTGGGGAATAAAAGAGGGGGCGGGGCCTGGAGACATTGTACGTAATTTGTATTTGCTGGAGTTTCCTGGAAGAGAATTGTGTCGCTGTATTCCAGAGCGACTTCCGAAGACCTAGCAGAAGAAAGGTTGGAGATTCCAGCGGCTGTGGGAACGGAGGTCTGCCATTTAGCAGACAGGTACCGAAGGGCGGGCTGTGTCTTGAACAGCTCCGCTCGTTGTTGGCGTTCCGTAATTCCGGATGAGGAAGAAGGGAGGAACCTCTGTGAAGTCATACAGCAGGTCCGCTGTGTTTGTGATAGAACTGTTCCTTCTTAGCACGGAGTGAAGCGGTAAGCTGAGCCAGTGTTCAAGCGTTCCGAGGAAGAAGGGAGGAGGTAACATTAAACTCACCAGAGCGGAGGATAGTGGGGTAGCGCCCTACATTCTGCCGTGTCTGGTATTATTGGAACTTTGTTCGTCGTAACTGAGGGGTTATTGGATATCTAATTTGACTGATCAGCGGATGATAGTAGTCGGAAGCTACATCATACCGTGTACCGCGAGTGGCAACACGTATTGAATGCTAGTCTGGAACATTTGGTCATTTTACTTTGGAGCACGTTGCTTTGGGGGAAACACTTATCATTTCTAAGGAACTACATCTTAAAGGATAGAGTGCAAACTATATTTTGGGAAGATTCACGATTTCACATTTACAAGAAACCAGGAGGGTATGTGTGGTTCTTTTTATAAGTCTGAATATTTTGCCTAAACTGTCGACTGTGGTCAGTACCTTTAATAGGTGTCTTTGTTTTGCATAGGGGGCTGTTAGCTCATGATAGCACGAGGTACAAATCAATGAATGGAGCAGTGTTTTTCTCACATACAGGTGAATATAGAACAAGGGGAGGGTAGTGAGAAATAACTGAGAGTAGGAGTAAGGCCTATATATTAACCTGGTGTATTTTCTCATTTCAGCCATCCCTTCCCAGCTGTCCCTTTCCTTCCCCTCCTGGTTATTGTTTTGTTCTCTTAATTTCCCTCGCTTGATCACTCGAACACCCTGTGCAAACAACAAGGGGTGTTGGTGCGATCGGGAGGTGGACCCATATTGCTGCAATCGGTTCCTGCGGAGTCTGGCTCTGACAGCCAGTCTACACCCCCGCTGCAGTCTGCTATCCCGCTCCATTCCGCCTCACTTACCGCTCCTCCCGCGTACTTCACTGCTCCTCCCCGCGTTTCATATACCTCATGGCGCTGCAGTCTTGCTACGTTCTCCGCTCCTCCATGCGCTGTTGTCCTCCATCCAGTCCGCCTTACTTCACCGCTCTTCCCCGCAGTTCACGTACCTCATTCCCTCCAGTCTGGCTAAGTTTTCCGCTCCTCCCCGCGCTGTTGTCTGCTCCTCCTCACGTTCCTGTCATCCGATGATGTCAGCACGCACGTTGTAAGCACACACGGCCGACGCTACTTCTTAGGGACTACTTTTTTTTATTGTTTATTTTTTAAATATTGTTTATTTTTATTTTTTTATAGCCTATGTCCATCTACTGGACCCCCCCTTTCCAACGCTGTATTGGGTGTTGCGATTGGTAGTGTACTTTTCGAGTTTACCTGGCTCAAAGGACACAGTTTTCTCTTTATAATAGTAGTATAGATTGTCTTGTGGCACTAGTATGTCATTTTTAACATGGGAAGAAAGTGACGCCCTGGTGGCGCAAGGCCTTCATAAATAAGGCCCTGAGTTTTTTTGTTGTTGGTTGTGTCTTGCTTTTTGATAATGCTTGATATCAACATTTGCAAGATAGAGGATTCGTATTTTGTGAAATAGTGAGGGTTCAGTAGTGAAATTGAGTGCTTGTACATAGGATCTTCGCTGTGTTTCTAAAATGTTATTCAAAAAACGATTTTGGGGGAAATCAATGGTATTTTCATTTGGCCCTTATTTAGGATTGCCTTGTGCTGCTGGTGCATCACTTTAAACATGACGCTCTGGTGGCGCAAGGCCTTCATAAATAAGGCCCTGAGTTTCTTTGCAGTTAGTTTGTGTCTTGCTTTTTGAAAATGCTTGCTCTGAACATTTGCAAGATAGAGGATTTGTAGTTTGGGAAACAGTGAGGTTTCAAAAGTGAAATTGAGTGCTTTTACATAGGTTCTGCGCTGTGTTTCATAAATGTTATTCAAAAAACGATTTTGGGATAAATCAATGGTATTTACATTTGGCTCTTATTTATGATTGTCTTGTGGCACCAGTATGTCACTTTAAACATGGGAAGAAAGTGACGCACTGGTGGCGCAAGACCTTCATAAATAAGGCCCTGAGTTTTTTTGTTGTTGGTTTGTGTCTTGCTTTTTGATAATGCTTGATATCAACATTTGCAAGATAGAGGATTCGTATTTTGTGAAATAGTGAGGGTTCAGTAGTGAAATTGAGTGCTTGTACATAGGATTTTCGCTGTGTTTCTAAAATGTTATTCAAAAAACGATTTTGGTGGTAAATCAATGGTATTTTCATTTGGCCCTTATTTATGATTGCCTTGTGCTGCCGGTGCATCATTTTAAATATGGGAAATAAGTGACGCTCTGGTGGCGCAAGGCCTTCATAAATAAGGCCCTGAGTTTGTTTGCTGTTGGTTTGTTTTTTGCTTTTTGATAATGCTTACTATGAACATTTGCAAGATAGAGGATTTGTATTTTGGGAAACAGTGAGGTTTCAAAAGTGATATTGAGTGGTTGTACATAGGATCTGCGCTGTGTTTTTTAAATGTTATTCAAAAAACGATTTTGGGGGCAAATCATTGGTATTTACATCTGGTCCTTATTTATGATTGCCTTGTGGCACTGGTGGGTCTCTTTTAACATGAGACGCACTGGTGGGGCAAGGCCTTCATAAATAAGGCCCTGAGTTTGTTTGCTGTTGGTTTGTTTTTTGCTTTTTGATAATGCTTGCTATTAACATTTGCAAGATAGAGGATTTGTATTTTGGGAAACAGTGAGGTTTCAAAAGTGATATTGAGTGGTTGTACATAGGATCTGCGCTGTGTTTTTTAAATGTTATTCAAAAAACGATTTTGGGGGTAAATCAATGGTATTTACATCTGGTCCTTATTTATGATTGCCTTTTGGCACTGGTGCGTCTCTTTTAACATGAGACGCACTGGTGGCGCAAGGCCTTCATAAATAAGGCCCTGAGTTTGTTTGCTGTTGGTTTGTTTTTTGCTTTTTGTTAATGCTTGATATCAACATTTGCAAGATAGAGGAGTCGTATTTTGTGAAATAGTGAGGGTTCAGTAGTGAAATTGAGTGCTTGTACATAGGATCTTTGCTGTGTTTCTAAAATGTTATTCAAAAAACGATTTTGGGGGCAAATCAAAGGTATTTACATTTGGTCCTTATTTATGATTGCCTTGTGGCACTGGTGCGTCTCTTTTAACATGGGACGCACTGGTGGCGCAAGGCCTTCATAAATAAGGCCCTGAGTTTGTTTGCTGTTGGTTTGTGTCTTGCTTTTTGATAATGCTTGCTATGAACATTTGCAAGATAGAGGATTTGTATTTTGGGAAACAGTGAGGTTTCAAAAGTGATATTGAGTGGTTGTACATAGGATCTGCGCTGTGTTTTTTAAATGTTGTTCAAAAAATGATTTTGGGGGCAAATCAATGGTATTTACATTTGGTCCTTATTTATGATTGCCTTGTGGCTCCGGTGCGTCTCTTTTAACATGGGACGCACTGGTGGCGCAAGGCCTTCATAAATAAGGCCTTATGTTTGTTTGCTGTTGGTTTGTTTTTTGCTTTTTCATAATGCTTGCTATGAACATTTGCAAGATAGAGGATTTGTATTTTGGGAAAAGTGAGGTTTCAAAAGTGATATTGAGTGGTTGTACATAGGTTCTGTGCAGTGTTTCTTAAAAGTTATTCAAAAAACGATGTTGGGGTCAAATCAATGGTATTTACATTTGGCCCTTATTTATGATTGTCTTGTGGTGCCGGTATGTCACTTTTAACATGGGAAGAAAGTGACGCACTGGTGGTGCAAGGCCTTCATAAATAAGGCCCTAAATTTTGTTGTTGTTGGTTTGTGTCTTGCTTTTTGATAATGCTTGATATCAACATTTGCAAGATAGAGGATTCGTATTTTGTGAAATAGTGAGGGTTCAGTAGTGAAATTGAGTGCTTGTACATAGGATCTTCGCTGTGTTTCTAAAATGGTATTCAAAAAACGATTTTGGGGGCAAATCAATGGTATTTTCATTTGGCCTTTATTTATGATTGCCTTGTGCTGCCGGTGCATTACTTTAAACTTGGGAAATAAGTGACGCTCTGGTGGCGCAAGGCCTTCATAAATAAGGCCCTGAGTTTCTTTGCAGTTGGTTTGTTTTTTGCTTTTTGATAATGCTTGCTATGAACATTTGCAAGATAGAGGATTTGTATTTTGGGAAACAGTGAGGTTTCAAAAGTGATATTGAGTGGTTGTACATAGGTTCTGCGCAGTGTTTCTTAAATGTTATTCAAAAAACGATTTTGGGGGCAAATCAATGGTATTTACATTTGGCCCTTATTTATGATTGCCTTGTGGCACTGGTGCGTCTCTTTTAACATGGGACGCACTGGTGGCGCAAGGCCTTCATAAATAAGGCCCTGAGTTGCTGTGGTATAAACTTTAATATGTTGCAAAATAGTGTTTATATCGTTTGTGTTTTGTCATTATTTTGTTGTTTGCTAATAGTGGTCTTTAATGTGTTTTTTTTTTCAGAACCACAGATTGAAATCAGCATTTTAAAAGCAAGCAAAAATGCCGTCAAGGCAAAGGAGTAGAAAAAATACAATACGTAAAAGAACAAAATCATAAAAAGAAATTAAAGGAATCCTCTACAGCAAGTATTTAAAAAAAACACCAGAAAAGCTCCTGGTAAGACAAATCAGTCCTTTCTTCGCAATTTATGTAGATCAAAAAGAAATGTAAACGGTAATGTGAAGATCCAGAAGCGGAGAGCAAATCTAAAAAGGAAGAAGAGGCCCTAAAAAAATGTCTCTATTGGAGCAGGAGAGAAGAGTATGGATAGCAATAGAAGGTTAAATCAATTTAGGGACATTCGTAGACGAATGTTTGGCAATAGGGTAGTTTTAAATTTGCTAAAAAATGAAAAGAAAGGTAAACAGAGAGCTGCTTTTTACAAGAAAAAGAAAAGTGTAGAGAAGATTGTTGATCAGGCTTTTGAAGTTAAGAAAAAATTATTTATTTTAGTAATCAATAGAATTAGGATACTTAATAAGGCAATTGATTTTTTTAAATCGAACAGTAGATGGAAAAGAATTATTAATCGGACTAATTTTTGTGAAGTATTTTCTGGAGAATGGATGCAAAGTTCAAGTTCTGAGCCATTTTTTAATGAGGAGAGTTACTTTCAGGAAAATGATTTGGTGCATGCAGTTGACACCAGTGGTCGAGCATATGAGGTGAAAGATGGTTGTGTGATGGAAAAAGAGAAACTTATGTGTAGAGATGCAGAAGAGGTGTTAAGTGATGAAGTTTTAGGGAGACGTACTAAGGGTCCAGTGTACACATGGAAGTGCAGTAGTATTTGTAGTGTGCGACAGGATTCAATCGATTTGCTTCAAAATGTCTTACGTACATATAGTAAGAAAAGTCTAAAACAAAAAATTAAGATCTTGCAAGAGTTAGATCCTTGCAGAGTGAGAGAAAACACAGGTTTGCATGGGCATTCACTGGCTTGTCTTTCTAGAAAAGTATGTCAGAGTGTTTTTCATCATTTTAGGATGTTAGCAGTGCATCATAATAAGGTTAGGAAATTAGTGAGAAGGTTGTATAATGCAAAAAGTCCAGCACTTAAGCTTAAACAGTTAAACAGTGCTCTTTTGCATGGATCTGAAGTAGATGTGAAGACTATTTGTGAAGAAATTGAGTTTTGTTATTTTGGGAAGAAAGAGGACAGTGTAGAAATGGATATAGTAATGGATGGTAATGTGGAAGACAATGTACAGATTTCAAGTACAGAAAAGTTTGACGAGGAAATTACCAAGTTAAGGTGAAATCAAGTGAAAGGCCAAATTTAACTTGTGTGTGTTGTCGACTGACTCATTATAAGATTCAGACAAGGTTAGTTGATTTATATGCAAAAAGTGAAATGGAAAACAATAGTGAATGGAAGGATTTTGTAAATTATTTGTTGGTGGAGAATTCTTTTGATTTGAGTTTTGATCAGCGTATTTGTAAATATTGTTTTAAAAAATTAAATGAAAATAGAATGCCTGCTAGAGCTGTTCATAATAATCTTCAGTTGATAGATATTCCTTCTGAATTGATGGATTTAAATACTTATGAATCTATTTTGATTAAATGTGTCCATCCTTTTCAGGCTATTGTTCGCATGGAGCCTAAGATAGGGAAATTGCCTCCTACAGATTTACAAAGAGGATTAAAGGGAAGAGTTGCTTATTTGCCTCTAGATGTCCAGAAAAATATTGATACAATTGGTGTAGAAAGAGTAGAAGAGGATCCTCTAGTTATTCTAGTTAATGGGGTTCCGACAAAGAGTAAGAAAATCTGGCAAAATGTAGTGGATGTTAGGAAAGTCAAAAAGGCAACGTTGTATTTGGTCAAAAACAATGAGTACTATAAAGATGTAAGTGTTGGAGCAGAGGAAACAGCTACAGAAGAAGACAGTGATTGTTCAGTTGTCCAAATTGAAAAAGTTGATGTGTCTAGAAGTGAAGAAATACATGAACATTATACTGTTCATCCTTTGTATTCCAAAGAAGTAATGGGGAATGCAATTGACTTGTTTCAAATGAAAGCAGCAAAAGAAAGTCCTATTAGTGTATGGGAAGAAAGTTTGGAAGCTCGTTGTTTTCCACAGTTATTTCCAACAGGTCGAGGTGGACGATATGACGATCGACCAGTTCAAATTCCTGCAGCTGAATACCGGACTTTAAGATTATATGCTGAAGATCCAAGGTTTCGTCAATGCATTCCGTATTTGTTTCAGCTACTGTATGAAAGTGATTTGTCCGGGCTTTCTTATGCAGTTAATCATATATTGAAAAGTGGAGCTCATCTGCAAAATGTTTCAGCAAGGGACTTTATGGAGAAAGTCAATCTGCAAGACAGTATTTTGGAATCTCAGCTAATCAATCTCATGGCATGTCAGCGTGGAACAAACGAGTATTGGTTCCGTCGTCATGGGGAATTGAAATGTATGCTAAGAAACTTAGGAACTCCTACATGGTTCCTCACTCTTAGCTGTGCTGAGTATGCATGGGACGACTTACTTCAATTTCTACGAGAGGCAAATGGAAACATACAAAATATAGAATTGAAAACACCTGGAGAACTGTGTTCTTTAGATCCAGTGAATGTTTGCAGATATTTTAATCATAGATTTGAAGCTATGATGTCTTTTATTACCAACAAAATAAATCCTCCCCTTGGAGAGGTTTTGGATTTCTTTTGGAGGAAGGAATATCAAGCGAGAGGTGCTCCTCATATACATATGTTGTTATAGATTAAAGATGCACCCAAATTTGGATCAGATTCGGATGAAACAGTGATGAGTTTCATTGAAGAGTATTCAACATGTGCTGTTCCGAAAACTTACTGAAGAAAACAGTTTAAGACAACAAGTTTTACGTTTTCAATCTCAGCATTGTGGAAAGTACTGTCGTCGAAAATTCAAAAACAAGGAAAAGTACTACACAAAATGTCGTTTTGCGTTTCCACGACCAGTGATTTTTAAGGGAAGAGTAAATAATTTGATGTCATCTCTACGACATACTGTGACGAGGAAATCACCCAAAAATACATATAATTTAAAAAGAAACGAAGAGTCCAAGTTCATCAACGACTACAACCCAGTGATTTTGTCCATGTGGAATGCTAACATGGATATTCAGTTCGTTGCTGACAACTCTATTGCTGTGGCTCGATATGTGACATCTTACATCACAAAAAAAGAAAAAACAGAACTGAAGGAAATGTGGGAGGACATTTCACATGAAAAGAGTCTAAGCAAGAAATTATACAGTTTCAGTCTAAAGATGTTGTCGCATCGAGAAATTGGAGCATATGAATGTTCTGATCGGTTATCATCAGCAAGTTTCTATGCCAAATCAAGAACAATCATTTGGGTGAGTCTAGGTCTTGCTGCAATACGAAACCGAGTTTCGAAATCTGTACAAGAAATTTAATATTTGGAGGAGAAAGAACCAAACAGTACAGATATTTTGAAGACAAATATGTTGGATACATACTATCCAAATAGAAGTACTCACCTTGAGAACACTTATTTGTATGAAGTTCTGCAAAACTACAGTTATAAGAGGAACATCACAGAAGATATCAATAATGGAAAATATGCTGTCATTGGGTATGAAGGATGTCTAGTGAAGCAGAGAAAAGGCCATTTGATTAATCATCGAAAATTGAATTGCGAAGCTCCAGACAAAAGAGAATTTTACTATTTAGCTCTTTTGCAACTCTTTAAGCCATGGCGTACAGAAGAGGAACTACTTGGAGATTTTCTCTGTTATGAAGACTCTTTTAATGCAACTAAGGATACCATAGAATATCCTGTTTTTCAAAATTATCTGCAAATGTTGAACGAAGAAATAGAGCAAGAAACCACAATTGCTGAAGAGATTGCTAGAGATAGTTCTCAAGACAGTCAGAGTTCTACTTCATTGAGTCAGGATCCACTAGGAGGACCAATTATCCAAAATGAAGCTGCAACTGCCATGGATGAGGTGGAAAGAGCTACGGAACAAGCTCAAGAGGGTGGAGTTAACTTAGAAGATTTGGTAAAGGAACTAAACGTTGAGCAGAAAAAGATATATGACGAAGTTACAGAACAGATTGAACATGGATTCAGACATGAGAAAAAAGTGTGCTCATGTACATCATTTAAGCCTGTTCGACTGTACGTAAGTGGAGAAGCGGGAACAGGAAAAAGTTTTCTGATTAAAGCCATTGCAACTTATTTGCAGAAAAGAACTGAATCACCGCTGTCTTGTGTTGTAACTGCTCCAACTGGACTGGCAGCACATAACATTAAAGGGATTACTCTACATCGTTTACTGATGCTGCCAGTTGAGCATGATAATAAATTGCATTACAACAAGCTATCTGGTGATGCGTGTTCTGAAGTTTCCAGAGTCTTGAAGAAAATGAAACTTCTTATCATTGATGAAGTAAGCATGGTCTCAAATCTAATGCTTGCTTTTGTGCATTTGAGAATGCAAGAAATTCTTAGAAGAGAGTATGATGTGTTATTTGGAGGAAAACACATTATTGTTTTTGGAGATCTACTGCAGTTGACTCCAGTAAAAGGACAACCATTGTTTAAAATGCTTACGCATGAAGATACCAGGAAGTCCCTTGGAAGCATTGGAAACGTTAATATATGGTTACATTTTAAATATGCTGAACTGCTTCAAAATATGCGACAGGCAAAGGATGAAGATTATAAAAATATTCTACAAGATGTAAGAATTGGAAAAGTAAGTGAGCTTGGAAAAGAAGCTTTACATGCTCGATTAATTTCAAATTTGTATCCAAATGAAAACATTCTTCCAGAGAATATTTTTTAAAAAATGACTGAGAAGAAATCTGGGATATGTTTGATGCCAACTCTGCAAGAATGTTCCATCTTCAACAACAAAATGTTAAAGTTAGAAAATGAAGAGATTGTGAAACTGGAAGCAATAGATAAAATAGAGCATATGGGTGCAACAATTGTTTTGTCAGAAACAAAATTGGATTCATTAGAGAAAAGTATTTCTAAAACAGCTGGTTTTGAAAAGACTCTGAATGTGTGTTTAAATTGTCGTATCATTTTGAGAAGGAATTTAAATGTTGAAAGAGGTCTGGTAAATGGAGCAATGGGTTATGTTGTTGATTTTATGAATTATAGAAATAGAGATGGAATTGAATTTTTAAAAATAACATTTGATGGAATTGAGCAAGTACAACAAATCAGTCGTTGTTCTGCTAGATTTTTGCTTGTAAAAGACTTATATGTTCGCCGAAAACAGTTTCCTATTTGTTTGGCATATGCGGTGACAATTCATAAATCTCAAGGTTTAAGTGTAGATAGTGCTTTGGTGAACATTGGAAGATCTGTGTTTAAAGAGAGTATGGCATATGTGGCATTATCACGAGTCAGAAATTTATCAGGATTGTACTTGATTGAGTGTGATGAGACAAAGATTTGTGCAGATCTAGATTGTGTTAAAGAATACAATAGGTTAAGAATAGAGTATGCTCCACATTTGCCTCAATATCCTCTGTTTGAAAAACGTGTGGTAGGCCGAAAAAGAAGAAATAAGGATAATTGCAGTGAGGTAGTAGCAAAAAGACAAAAAGTAGATGAAACTGTAATTCAAAACAGAAAGAAAAAAGATTCTGATGAAAATGTTGTTGGATTTCAGTTTGAAAACAGTTCTGGTGTCAACTGCTATGCTAATGTAGTGGTTAATGTTGTTTTTTTTCTTCAAACTTTACAAGAACAGATTGTTGAAAATCGGGATCAAAGATTGTACGGTTTATTGAATTCTGTGTTGGAGAAATGTAGCAGTGATAGAACAAAAATAGAAAGTGTAACAGAAATTCGAAATATTTTAGATATGTGTTCTGGTCAAGATAAATTTTCACAGAACATTCAGCAGGATTTTCAGGAATTTTTAATGTATATGTTTGGTGTTTTGGAAGATGAAGGTGTAGATGTAGATAATCTGTTTAGCCTTTCTTATCAATGGCAGCATGACTGCCACAACTGTAGTTCATCAAGTACTACTAGAATAGACACTGAAAGATTTATATATTTGACTTTACCAGACTGTAAATCAGTGTCATTTAAAAATCAAATTAAAGCAGCAGATCATAATATGGTGTGTACCCAATGTAAGTGTCCAATGCTATCCACATTATTTATACAAAGTTATGGTCAGTATATCATTTTAGTTTTCCAACGATGTAGACCTGATGGAACTAAATTGACAACTTCTATCAAAAATATTGTGGCTTCTCAGTTATAAATTTCAGGAAGAACCTTTACAACTGTACCTATTATTTATCATGACGGTTCTTCGACAACATCAGGACATTGTACATGCTATTTAAAATGTCAAAAAGGTTGGAGTTACTGCAATGATTCTCATTTGACTTTTAAACAACGTTTGCCTTATGACTTTGAAAATTCTTACCTAGTGTTTTTATAACCAAAGTTTTAGTAAAGGTAATTGGCCTTTGAAGACGGGAATAGTTAATAAAAGTTAGTTAGTTAGTTAGTCTAATGTTTAAAATTATTTATCTCATATAGGTACTGAAAGTGGATCTCATAGTAAAAAATACTCATATATCTGACACGATTTGGCCGTAAGGAAAGTGTAAGGTATGATGTTCTTAGATCTTTTTTCATAGGAAGTCGATGAAATGGAAGTTATAGAGAACAGCAGACTTTTTTTCCACCAAAAGGACCTTCACTATCTTCTTTTTGGCCTCAAGGAAAAGTAAGTGAATCAAAGATTAGTGTACATATATGAGTTGTAAGTTTTTATGTTTTTTTTTTAAACACAATCTTTTAGATTGTGTTTTTTTTTCCCCGCTGTTATATGATGAAGAGTTTGAACTCACTAATTTAAGTGAAATTCAATATATTCTGAGAACAGCAAAAATAAACAATGTAACATATTGTATAAGTCATTCTATAGTTTGCATTGTATAATTTATATTGTATTCCCATTGTCTCACACTCATTTCCCTTTTTCCACCCTTATTTAGCTCTCTTTACTCACTTACACTGTCTTTTTTTCACTTTGTTTCATCGCTGTTCCTTTACTCCACTTCCTTCACAACTCCTCAATCCAATTTCAACTGTCTGCATTTCCTCTCTCCCTTCCACCACTTTTCATCTTTGTCACATTCTCTCAGTACCACTGCTTTAGTTCTCTTCCCCTCTCTTTCCTTCTTTTGCTCCTTTACTCTTTTTCCTTTCTCACTCATTGTACTGCAGTTCACTCAGTCCTTCCCTTTGTCTTTTTATGTGTACTTACTCTCTCACTCCTTTTTCCTCTATCATTCTATATTAACCTCATTCCTTACATCCCTTCACTCTGTGACTCCCCTTCACTCACTCTCAGTCATCTTCCATTCCACTTTCTTATTAATAGTTCCTCATTTAGACTCCTCTCCTTTTCACAAATTTTCCTTTTACTTTCTTCTCTTTACTGATTTCGTTTTGGTATCTCGCATTCTTTTAGTATCTTACTTACCTTCAGTAATGTGTTCTCTTTCTATTTCTTTTCCCTCTTTTTTCGCTTTCTACATTACTTTATTTCTGTTTTTGTATCCTTCACTATTGCTTTATTTCTTAGTACACTTTTTTTATTTTTTACCTCTTGATCTGTTTCTTCTATTTAAAAAAATATATTTGACTAATTATAACTTGTTTTTTCTTTTGTCTTTCACAGATACAACGTGTGGTTTAAAGATGCAAGTAAGTTTTCATTAATTATATGGTAAGTGTGACTGCAAAATGTAGTTTATCATCACCCTTTGTTTTAACCTCACTACTTTTCTCTCACCCTACCTCACTTCTGTTTTCTTACTCTGCTTCCCTCACTTATTCTTATATTCCATATTTACTTCTCTTTTCCTTACTTTCCTACCACATTCAACTTCTTTCAGTGCCCCTGCTCACCCACACTCCCTCTCTTTTCTTTTTTTTCTGCTTCACTTAGTACCTTTCTGACACTCCTTCCTTTACTCTCTCTGTTCTTTCTCTCTGTCACTCCCCATGTCTTACCCTTATTCACTTTTATTCACCCTCTTTCACTCCTTTTTACTTACACTCACTGCTATTTTCTTTCCCTCCGTCACCACTGTTCCTTTTCTCTGGTTCCGTCACTGCCTTACATTCCTCATCCTTTACTCTCCTTCCTTTTACTCTCATCACCCATTCACATTCTCCCAGAACATCTGCTTTAGTCTTCTTCCTCTTTCTTCTCTTCTTTTGCTCCCTTATTCATTTTATACCTTTTCTCTGTTTTACTATCTATTACACAGTTCCTCTGTGTTCCTCCCTCTAGCTCTCTTTCTCTTTACACCACTCTCTTTATCCCCATTCCTCATGCTCACTCCTTCATTATTATTTTTTTTTTTGGTGCGCTGACGGGACGCGCCCCGGTACGCGCACCGGGGCGCTCACCGGTACGCGCACCGGAAGCGCTCCAGAGTGAAATATTAAAAAAAAGAATATACTTTTAAAAAACAAAATATTATATTAATATACAATATAGGATTCATTTTTAGAAAAACATACCTTTTTAAGCTATAGATATTTGCGAAAAAATAACCTTAGAAATTCACTAAAAAACACATAGGTATGAGACCCTATAAAAAGTTAAGAATTAGCAGTTAAAAAACCTATGAAATTCACTGAAAAAACCATAGGTTTCACACCAGTTATAGTTAGGAATTAGCATTTAAAAAACTTATGAAATTTACTGAAAAAACCATAGGTTTCATACCAGTTATAGTTAGGAATTAGCATTTAAAAAAACCTATTAAATTCACTGAAAAAAACCATAGGTTTCACACCAGTTATAGTTAGCTGGAAATTTTACTGACATAAAACCAATGAAATTCCCACGTTATAGTTAGTTGGACTCACTATAACTTGCGCGTGTAATGCACTGCTGATGACATCACATATTACATCACTCATGACATGGTCAGTGACCTATGGTTTTTTCAGTGAATATATATATATATATATATATATATATATATATATTACCTACTGGCGTTCGCCAGTAGGTATATATAGTTAGGATTATTTGTCTATGGGATTTTTGAAAATTCTATGTCTAATAACTTTGGCGTTTGTGGACGGAATCGGCTGAAATTTTCAGGAAAATGGCACATTTTGTTTCTGAGCAGCCCCTGAAAATTTGGTGGGGTTTCGTCAAGGGGGGGCTGAGAAAAAAGGGGGGTCCCAAAACGCGTTTTTTACATTGAGTTTTCCATAGGGCGGTTGGACTCACTTTTAGCTCGAACGGCTGAATGGATTTGCACGAAACTTGGCAAAATTGTACGGACTGTTAGCCCGATGTGCCTTTGCTAGGTCTCAATATATGTGCTTCAGTGGATTTTGAGAAATTAACGTTCAAAACAAGATATATATCTGTAACAGCGCTCTGGGCAGCGATCCGGTCCGCTTACTTTTCGCGAAACGGAACTTTGCGCGCAGAAAGCTGATTGGCTCTCCGGTGTCTGTCAACATTCTAAACAGTCCGGAGCGGCCGCCATCTTGTCTCTCGGTAGGATCGAGAGAGAAGAAGAGGTGAAAAACGAAAGGGGAATTTAATGAAAGGGGGCAAGGTATCCCCCACTTGACCCCCTAGGAATTTTGTTGGGGTTATTAAAGGGTCCCGTGGGGAAAAGAAAAAAAAATGATTTTTCACGGTAGAAGCGCTTCACGGGCCGCGAACTGGGCCGCAAACTGGTAGCGAAACGGGAATTTGCCATTTTGTGCTTCGTTAATTAAATTATTAGGTATAAGGGGGTGCGGGAGACGTATCCTAATCCCTTATGTTTCCTGAGGGTGGCTGAGGAGGCTGATATATGTTGATACATCTCTTCCAGCGGCTGTGCGTGAGCTTTTTTTTTTTTGCTGCGTGACAGTCCAGAGCGGCCGCCATCTTGTCTCTCGGTAGGATCGAGAGAGAAGAAGAGGTGAAAAACGAAAGGGGAATTTAATGAAAGGGGGCAAGGTATCCCCCTCTTGACCCCCTAGGAATGTTGTTGGGGTTATTAAAGGGTCCCGTGGGGAAAAGAAAAAAAAAATGATTTTTCACGGTAGAAGCGCTTCACGGGCCGCGAACTGGGCCGCAAACTGGTAGCGAAACGGGAATTCGCCATTTTGTGCTTCGTTTTAATTGTTTAGAGACAAAAATTATCGCCGCACATCGGCCACAATGCATGAGTATCGTTGAAAAGTCAGCGATATTCATGCATTATCCAGCAAATGCTCTTAGCCGTGTTATCCACCTTCCATTGGATAACATGGTTAAAAACTGCTCTGTGCGTGAGCTTTTTTTTTTTTTTTGCTGCGTGACGTTTGTTAACGTTCGATTCGATGGAAATCAGGAAGTGTTGACCACCATTTTGTCACTGCGAGTAAATATTTTGTTATAAATGAATCCTTATTGAAAAACATTGTCTGCGCCATCTTGCCTTTTTGTCCAATGCCACAATTTTGTCGTGCACGGCAGCCATTTTAGATGCCTTGACCAGGCCCACTCTCTGCTGCCGCCGATCCTCAGCATGGCTTCCCACCCTCGCAAGCATCTCCCCCACGCACTGGTCATCCCCGCTCTCTCTCTCATGCATGGGCCATATACTTCCCCCCATCTGCGCTGCTCTTCTCTGAGAATCACACCCTGTGCCCTCCCGACACCTCTCTTTCACCCTATTCACTACCGCACCCTCTGACACTCCTCTTCCTCTGTGTCTGATTTTCCAGGCCGGACCTAGGCTATCACCTACCCCTGCGGATGTAGTTTATGGCCCCAGCTGTAGAGAATTCAGACATGCCAACCCTCCCGATTCAGGCGTGTGACTACTGATTTCAGTGCTAGTCTCCCGCCTCCCGATTTCTGCAAGCAAAAACCCGGGGGCATATTACGAACAACTAGCGATAATTTTTGTCTCTAACTTGTTTAGAGACAAAAATTATCGCCGCACATCGGCGATTTTTATCGCAGATAAACCTTGCTATTATCGCAGAAAAGTCAGCGATATTCATGTATTATCGAGCAAATGCTCTTAGCCATGGTATCCACCTCCCATTGGATAACATGGCTAAGAACTGCTCAGGGCAGGTGTTAGATTTTGGAGATATTCGCGCTTAGCGCGAATATCTCCAAAAGTTGGTAATAGGAGATAGCGATGTTAGGGACTGTTTCCAGTCGCTAACATCTTGGCACGCCCGCTTTGCATGTCATTAGTGATAAGTATCACTGACATGCAAAGCGGGGCCCAAGATGGTCGCTATCTCCTTTTAGCTGTCACTAACTGGTGTTAGCGACAGCTTGGTAATAGGGAGATATTTTTATCTCCGCTTTCTTGGCTTTTAAAGCCAAAAAAGCGGAGATAAACCCCCTTGATAATATGCCCCACGATTCCTTGGGGGTTTCAGCTGACAGGGCTTGGTATTGTGTTACATGGTAATTTTTCCAGGAAACGTCAGAGGGTCGATGCAGGGGTTCTAGAAGAGGTGATAAACCATTTAAGCCTCATGAACAAGCGCATGGTCTTTTAAAGATTTGTGAAGTACTCGGGGCGGCGGTGTGTGTGTGTCCTCTTTCAGGAGCGGGCGGGGGGGGGGGGCACTGCCAGCAACTTGCCAGGTCAGGTAGTGTTCAACACGTGCATCACCCTTTCTCTGCCTGCTATTGCGCTCCATGCTTCGGAAAGGTAAGAAAAAGAACGTGCATTTGAGTTTGAAATGTCCGATCCTGCAGCAGCACACTTCCAAAGCCCACACATGACAATAACCCGATTCAAGGCCCCATTCACCCGTTTTTAAAAAAATAGATAACACTCCAACAAAGTAAGATTATAAAACTTTATTAACTATTAACTATAACGAACGGAACAAAAACTAAAAACATTTAAACATTTTTCAACACAAAAAGCAACAATGGTTAGAAGCTGTCTTTTGTGCGAATAGTCCCAAGGCAGCACAACGTGCAGAGTTCTGGACGGCACCCAGGTGATGTCGCCTGGGTGCCGCACTGGTTTTGGGATCCTACAATGCAGCACAGAAAAACAGCGTGGGGCGTCCCGGGTGGTGCGGGGGGAGGCCTCGTCAGTAGCGGTCTGTTGTGCGAATAGTCCCAAGGCAGCAGAACGCGTTGAGATGTTGATGGGACTGTGTCCAGTGTCACATGGCTGACACAACATGTACGACAGGCACCCAGGTGATGTCCAGTAAACTGCCGCACTGGTTTTGGTATCCTACAATGCTGCTCCGAAAATTGGCGTGCGGCGGCCCGGGGGTGGGGGAGGCGGCGTGAACGGGCCTCCCCAGGTGGCGGCCATCTAGCTGAGTTGCGCTCGCTTTTGCGGCTACAGCGTCTCGCTCACCATGTTGTTGAGTTGCTTCCACTCTTGCAGTGCAGCGATAGGCGGCTGCCACATGGCTCTTAAAATGGCGGACGGCTCCTCGGTTTTGGGCCTGGTCCACTGAAATGGCCCTGGGACACCTTGGAACTCGGACGCTTGCCTGCTAGGGCTTGGGCTCCATTCTCGAAAAGCGTCCCCTCAGCCGTGAAGATTCTACAAAAGTCTTGGGGGCCCCTGACTCCCGCAGGCTTCCGGTGGGGAGCGGCTGCCATGATTGCTCGCGGAATGACCACGACGGAGCCACGAGATGGTGGTGCTCTCATGCTGACGCCAGCTTCAGTCTGAATGATCCAGAAACAAGGTGGGGCTTTCATCGTTTGGGAAAAAAAAATGTTCTAAACCAATGAAAAGTGTTATTTTTAGGTCATATGACCAAGCCTTCCATCTTTAGGAAACCAAAAGTAAAATGAACCAATGAAAAGTTTTATAAACAAGTCACATGACCTGTTATGCGGCATAGGGCTACAAAAAGCGTAGAAAATCCGTAGGCACGTGAGGCGGCGTCAGTAGCGGACCGATGTGCGAATAGGCCGAAGGCAGCACAACGCGCCGAGATCCGGATGGCACCGAGGTGGTGTCCAGCAAATTGCCGCACTGGTGTGGCCATCCTACAATGCTGCGCCGAAAGACGGCGTGTCCAGCTGAGTTGCGGTCACTGTTGCGGTACAGTGACTCGAACGCGCCGAGATCCGGATGGCACCGAGGTGGTGTCCAGCAAATTGCCGCACTGGTGTGGCCATCCTACAATGCTGCGCCGAAAGACGGCGTGTCCAGCTGAATTGCGGTCACTGTTGCGGTACAGTGACTCGAACGCGCCGAGATCCGGATGGCACCGAGGTGGTGTCCAGCAAATTGCCGCACTGGTGTGGCCATCCTACAATGCTGCGCCGAAAGACGGCGTGTCCAGCTGAGTTGCGGTCACTGTTGCGGTACAGTGAGTCGAACGCGCCGAGATCTGGATGGCCCCGATGTTGTGTCCAGCAAGTTGCCGCACTGGTGTGGCCATCCTACAATGCTGCGCCGAAAGTCGGCGTGGGGTGCCCCGTTGGCTTATGAGGTGATGTCAGTAGTGGACCGATGTGTGAATAGGTCGGAACCAGCACAAGGCGCCAAGATCCGAATGGCAAGTCCTGGATGTTGAGTGCCTCAGTTGAGAGTTCTGAGCAGTGCTTGTAAGACTATCTGAAGTTTATTATAAGAATCAGAGTAAGTTGAAGACTGTCTGAAGCTTATTTGCACCTTTTGCAGCTTCACTATTGCCCAAGGTGGTGTTCAGCTGAACTTTTTTCCTTTTCCTTTCTGCTTCTTTTCCTACAATCCGTTTCATCTGAAGACACGACCAGGTCCCTGAATGTGTGCAGGGGGACGCTATTGAGTGAATGAAAATGGCGGCTTGTCCAGCTGAATTGCGGTCACTGTTGTGGTACAGTGAGTCGAACGCGCCGAGATCCAGGACCGATGTGTGAATAGGTCGGAACCAGCACAAGGCGCCAAGATTCGAATGGCAAGTCCTGGATGTTGAGTGCCTCAGTTGAGATTTCTGAGCAGTGCTTGTAAGATTGTCTGAAGCTTATTTGCATCTGCTGCAGCTTCACTATTGCCCTTGTGTGGCCAAAGGTCGCACATGACATAGGCGGCCGGCTCCCGAGGTCCGGCGGAACTTTTTGCCTTTTCCTTTCTGCTTCTTTTCCTACAATCCGTTTCATCTGAAGACACGACCAGGTCCCTGAATGTGTGCAGGGGGACGCTATTGATTGAATGAAAATGGCGGCTTGACACAAAGCTGACTCAAGCGTTACTGTTGATGCTATACAGACAAAAATTGGTTTTCAGTTTGTACATTCTTCAGGTTTTTTTTTCCATCCAAGTCTGATTGAGAGTTTGTAGAAAAATGGCTTCAGATTTTCCACATACTACTCTTCAACATTCTTCCTAAATGTAACAATGTGAAACTCACTAGGAGAACGGCTGTTTCTGTTTCCTTTCAAAATGCTGCCAACAATATTTTCTGAATGGAAGACACCATCTTGTAGCATAAAGGGCCGAAAGGGGTTCTGGTCTGGCCGATGGTTGGTGGAGACATTTTGACTATATCTTGGACCTGCCCGGCCTCGCCCAAAATGGCGCCGGTATAAATGGGACTCGTAACTCCTTGCCCGCAAATGTATATCTAGAAAATGTTATTGTAAGTGGCCCTGTCCTATTTTAATTACAAAATGTATGTCCACCGATTCCGCAACTGTTAGACACCTTAGTTCTTGCAACCTAATGGCCCGCTCGCTACGTTCCTCTACAGTGTAAATGTCTCCTCATCATTTACGATTTCAGTTTGCTCCGTGGCCGGCCCACGTGGTTATAGGCCCGTATTTGTATACTGACATTTTCACAATAAAGGTTTTTAAAACAAAACACGGTAGTAGTATTTACATTGGTAAAGTTTTTACTTTTAGTCACTGTTTTCGAATCAGTAAAAGGCAAGTGAAATAAAGCAGTCCAATTACCTAACGGATAAAAGGTATAATATGTAGGAACGCAGTAAAGATAAATGGTCAAGGGCAGTTGTGTTTTTCATGTCTGCAACATAAAGTGATCGATAAGAATCTGATAATCAGGCGTATCGGCGACTAAGACAGCAGGCCGAATCTCTTTTACTCAACGGTTCCGTCATGGAAGGAAGAAACGCCCTTTTTCTCGAAAAAGGAATATATTTTACTTGCAAGACAGTTGTAAATTTTCCGGGAAAGTACATTAGCCTGGAATATTATAACATATGTTTGAAAAAAAAATATTGTTCGAAAACAATAAAAAGCGTAATTTTTAGGTCATATGACCAAGCTTTTCATCATTAACTTAACAAAAGTAAAATGAACCAATGAAAAGTTTTATTAACAAGTCACATGACCTGTTATGCTTACGTTACGCGCTGCGCGCCGCGCCTCGGATCACTTCCGGGTGCGCTAACGCGGCGTGTCATATAACGCATTACGCGACAACGTAGGTCAAGAATATAGTCAAAATGTCTCCACCAACCAGCGTTCAGAACACAACCCCTTTCAGCAGTCCAAAAAGTTCTGTTAAATGACAACAGAGGGGACAGGCAACAAGAGCCATCAGTCAAAGAGGGGAGGGCAAGTTCTTCTCTTCCGGGTCATGTTGGGGCGCTACCGGAACTGATCGAATTGGTAGTCTACAGTGTTTCTGGATGTTTCAGACTAAAGCTGGCGTCAGCATGAGACCACTACCATCTCGTAGCTCCGTCGTGGCCATTCCACGAGCAATCATGGCAGCCGCTCCCCACCAGAAGCCTGCGGGAGTCGGAGGCCCCCAAGACTTTTGTAGAATCTTCACGGCTGAGGGGACGCTTTTCGAGAATGGGACCCAAGCCCTATCAGGGAAGCGTCCGAGTTCCAAGGTGTCCCAGGGCCATTTTAGTGGACCAGGCCCAAAACCGAAGAGCCGGCCGCCATTTTGAGAGTCCTGTGGCAGCCGCCTATCGCTGCACCGCAAGAGCGGGAGCAACTCAACTACATGATGAGCGAGACGCTGTAGTCGCAAGAGCGGGCGGTAAACAGCTGAATGGCGGAAGAGGCACAGTGTAGCAAAAGCGGGCGGAATGGCAACTAAAA
Organism: Lissotriton vulgaris; assembly: GCF_964263255.1. Classification (NCBI taxonomy): domain Eukaryota; kingdom Metazoa; phylum Chordata; class Amphibia; order Caudata; family Salamandridae; genus Lissotriton; species Lissotriton vulgaris. Next base: position 78,529 of record NW_028249129.1, read on the forward strand.
CGGTAAAGGGGCGCCCCACTACAGCTTGTCTTCAGGTGAAACGGATTGTGGGACAAGGTCCAGAATTGAAGAGTCATCAAAAGGCAAAAAGTTCCGCCGGACCCCGGGAGCCGGCCGCCTATGTCGGGGGCGATCTCAGGCTACACCAGTGCTATAAGACTTGGGGAGGGTGTCGGAGCCAAGCGTCTTCTCCGAGTCCATGGCCATCACACCGCCCAAGTTTGAGATGTCATCAGTGATGTCACTAACCATGTCATGAATGATGTAATATGTGACATCATCAGCAGTGGATTGCGGGTGCGCGATATATAGTTAGCGCTTATAACTATATATGGAATTTCAATGGTTTTATGCGAGTAAAATAAGGTTTTGTAAATGCAAATCCCTAACTATATATGGCCTAAAACCAATGGTTTTTTCATTGAATTTTCAAGGTTTTGTAAATGCAAATTCCTAACTATATATCCACTATAACCTATGGTTTTTTCTGTGAATATATATATATATATATATATATATATATATATATATACATATATATATATATATATATATATATATATATATATATATATATATATATATATATATATATATATATATATATATGTATATATTTAACACAACTAAGAACCCACTTTCCAACAGGATGTTAGTGACATTTCTGAGAAAATTAATGTGCTTCTTAACCCTGACTCTGCCACCATAGAATGACAAGGAATTGAAAGCAAGGCAATCTGACATTAATTTCTGGAGTAATATTTGGATGCTGAAAAGTATAAGAACATCCACACATCTGCATTGAAACTTTCCCCTGTGTGGCACTCCTTACCTTAGTGAATCACCATTCTCTGATATGAAGTTTGTAAAATCTATGTTTTGAATACGTTTGACTGACAAACATTCGAATCACTCCATCAGAGTCACCCTCTCAGGCTATACCCGAGATTAGAGGGGATTGGTGGACAGCAGGCAGTGTGAGGTCCGAAATGGTTTGTATTCAGTTTCAGTGAATACATATTCAGGGGAAGTTGCTGGGGAAATACCAAATCCAGATATCTCATACATCACTGACATCAAGAAAAAAGTCACTAGAGAGAAGAATCTGCAGCATCTTACAAAGTTTTTTATTAATTGAAGAAAAACAAAGGAATGTGTACTGCAGATCTGCTTTACTAACACTAAGAAAAAATAGCTGGAGAGTAGAATCTTAAGCACCTTTCCAAATTTGTATTTGCTGCACAAGATAAGAAAAACCTGTATTTACTGGAGGCCTGGTTTATTGAATCAAGAAAAAAATATAGCTATAGAATATAATCTTCAGCACCTGTCAAAGTTTTTCATTAGTTGAAAAAGATTCAATTAACAACAGAAGAGTGATAAATATAAACCATCTCAAATGGGCAATTAAAGAAAACCCAGAAATTATCAAAAATAGGTCAAAGTGAAGGAAACACAAAAGCTATTTTGTCAAAAGAACCCTCACTCACCACCTAGTGGTGACATGCTTCATCATTGGGTCCCCACTGGAAGGACCGAGTGTCCTCCCAGTGTCCTCCTAGTAGAAGCACACTGGGAGGACTGTTCTGTTGTTAATTGAAACTTGTTCTTAGGGGTAAAAGAGCGATTGTTTACACCCTGACTCTCCTGTTTGAAGAATTAGTTGAAAAAGAACCAAGATATGTGAACTGCAGGCCTGGGTCTCAGACACCAAGAAAAAAGTAGTTGAAGAGAAAAATCTTCAGCGTTTTTCCAATTTTTTATTACTGCACAAGAAAAGAACAAAGCTTGGTGTACTGCTAGCCAGGTTTATCGATATAAAGAAAAAAAGATAGCTATAGTGAAGAATCTTTAGCATCTTTTAAACCTCTATTATTAGATGAACAAGAACAAAGTAGTGTGTACTAAAGGCCTGGTTTACTGACACTCCAAACAAGTAAAGGGAGCAATGAGAACATAATTGCCAACATGAGTGGTGCCATATAAACCTTAAAGCCAAACCTTAACCTTTCAGATAATACACAGAGAAGAAGACAACTCCAGTACTTTCCAAAATAGCTATATAAAACAAGCCTGAATCTTATCTGGACATTTAAAAACACAGCAATCTTGTCAAAGCTGCAATAGAAGAGTGAATCCATCTGCATTTCTGATGCAGCAAATGTTTGCACCAGCTGACTGCCACACACTATGACCACCATAATGACTTCTTTGGAATTGCCCTTCTAGGTTTCCAGATTACACAGCATTGGAGGACATCACACAGTTCCACGTTGAAGGTAAAATGATTTTCTTGTATGTTTGTTAATGGGGCTTCATGACAATGATTATTTCAGTGACAGCTCTTAAATTGAAAAGTCTTGAAGCATGGTGACAATAAAAGTCCTAAGTCATTCCTATCAGTGTTTCTATGGAACTCTAAGGGGTCCATTAGAATGTCGAGCAGTGGCATCACCGCGGTGCTGGCAGGTGGAAAACACCTTTTTCTGCCCGCGAGGAGCAGGAAACACGTCCGCCATATTAGTATTGTAAAAGATAGGTCAGTTCCCGCCGGCTGGGGAGCGACGCGCACCGCCATCAAAGTGCGGCCGCCACCGTGGCGGTGGGAGCCAATGGAGACTCACCGCCGTGCATAATGACGTCCGCCCCGCTCCACAAATTAGGATGGTGGAAACAACCAGAGGCACTGCAGCGGAGACACCGCCCAACCTGATAGAGCGGAAACTTGACAGCGGAGCACAATAGCAGAGACCTGGTCCACACCACCCGGTCACTGCCCCCATGGACCCAGCTGTACACGTGTTTCCAGTGCTGTACCTGCTACAGCACTATCATCTAATGGGCCGCCGCGGACGCCGCTGCAGGTACGCAAATACACAAATACAACACACGGGCTGACACGGGGTCCAAAACAGCAACAGACACCCTCCTGGGGGCAACAACACATCCACAAGGGCACCCGCACAAAACCCACCTGCCACCAAGTCACCCCACTGCATCCTGGACACACATCAACTGCGAACATGCAGCAACGTCCCGGTCCCGGTCACGTCACAGCAGCGGTGAACACATGCGCACAATGCAGAAGGCAGGGCCAGTTCAAGGCATGGGCAGGGCACAGAGACCACAGGGAAAAACCCCCTCCAACCACACACCAACACACCCCATCAAGTCGTAGGCCAGGTGCCCATCTTGTGCACCCCCATGCACACCAACAAGCAACAAGCACAGCAACAAGCAAGCTCAATACACACCCTGCACCACACAACAAACAACCAGGGAGACAACCACTGCAGAAGTGGCTGACACGGAACACACAACACCAGTGCCACACACACTCAAGGCTGCCAATACTTGCCAGGACATACACACACAAACAAACACACACCCTGGGTGTAGCCGTAAACAGAACACACAGCACACAGGGATGCCTGGGCAGATGCCTGCCCAAAAACAACACACAAACACTACAGGAACACACACAGAACCACATCAGAAACAGACATGCCCTGTCAGCCAAACTGTGGAAAGGCAATGGGAGCACAGACACAACAGGAGTGCACAACCTCATCACTCAGGAACAAAACACCCACAACATACCACAAATCACACAAGAAGTACACCAGCACAGAACTACACTGCCACATTAAACCAACCACAAATGCACATGAAATCAAAAATGAACAAACACCACAGGACATCAGGGGATGCACATCAGGCATTGCCAAGGCCACATACACACAGCACTGTATGCATAAACAAGCAGTGAGTGCACAACAAGCAGAACAGTCACACACAGACATGACTGACACAACTCAACACATACAACACTAATCAGCACAGCAGAAACACAACAGCACACCTAGTAAGTGAAGCAATACCACAGCCAACACACATACATCCAACACAACAACAACAGATGTACCACACTGGGATACAAGAGCACAACCATCTTGACCAGAGCACTGGGCAGCACACACAGCTGAAGTGCACATGAGCAATCATGACTCATTAATAGCACAAGAGCAGCACACATAAACCATTGGGGCAATGTCCAAAGTGGAACACCACTCTTGGCCCAAGAACTGCACCACAAAGCACAGTCTCACAAATGAAGTGATGGGGAGGCACATCCACATGTAAACCAAGGGGAAAGCTGACATCAAAGTGAACTGACTTGCATGACAGTAGCAGACATATAAGGGGTGTACCATACACAAATAGAGGGAGTGCAGACCCACAATGGGTAGGCATGTGGCACACATAGGGGATGGCATTACACCACACACACCATGCCATACAGGAGGATAAAAGGCACCATATGCATGCAATGCATGAGAAACACAACCACAATGGCAGTGTGGAGCGGCGGGCCACACAGTCTACACAAATACACTCAAGACACATTGATGATCAAACAAATACAACACTGATGTGCAAGTCACATACTTTTCACACTCATAAGTGACCAAAACAACAAGGAGGAGTTAGACAGAACAGCATGGAAACACCAACACACTGCACTGCACAGTACACAACAGACAACTGACACATGTGCATACAACCATATCCATGGGGCACAACAATCCAAACAACAGGCACACAACTCCTGGGTGACACATGTGTGTCTTTCACAATCCAGGGCCACACACACATTTACACCCACTACAAAGTCACACCTTTCACACTGCACACCTCTGGACTACCCAAGAGCACACATCTCATGTAGGCCATGGGACCAGGACTAAGGGCCAACACAAGATAACCATACACATACACAGCTGGGCACACATAAAGGAATAACACACATACATCATGACATTACCCAGCCTGCCTGCAAACCCGTGCAGAGAATTACACCCTGTGCCGGCAGTGAACTCCAACCTGACATGTGAACAATGTAGCCAACAATAGCAAACCGCTAAAAAAGAGAACTGCATGACAGGTAAAAGAGCCATCCCAGATAACACTAGTATCAGTGTCTGAATGGCCTGAAGACCCTGTCACCCCTTTTTAAAAATGTGATGCGGGCAAAGAGCTTGACAATGTTGAAGTGACACATAGAACATGGAGCACAGGCAACCAAATGCACACACCAAAATAACTTTATTAGCAAGGACACTGACAAAACAGACAACAGGAGTAACTGTCTTTATTCACATATTTCACAGATGTGACAGTAGAACAACAGTAGACAAGAGCAAGGCACAAAATGCTGATCATATGCAAGATAATATGCACAGGCAAACTCCAAACAGGAGGCCAGTGTCCATGGCAGGTGGCACAGCAAGTACATGAGAGGCTGCACAGGGGAGACTGTAACACAGCAGAGCAACAGGGCCAGTATCCATGGCACAGGGGAGAGTCCAACACAGCAGAGCAACAGGGCCAAGCTGCAACAATTGGTTGTCCAGGTCTGCCTCTTTCAAAAGCATTCAATGACTGTCTCGGCGGTGGCGGAGCACGCCTTCCGCGTTATTCAAAACTGCATCATGCCACCACATTCATCGCTCCCATTGGTTGTAGACAATGCCCTGTGGCGGTGATGCACCGCAGGGGCCCGGGGGGTGCTAATGCGATGGTGCATCCTTCAAAAGCATTCAATGACTGCCTCAGCGGTGGCGGAGCACGCCTTCCGCGATTTTCAAAACTGCATCATGCCACTGCAATCATCGCTCCCATTGGCTGTAGGCAATGCACTTTGGCGGTGACACACTGCCGTGCCCAGTCGGGAGCTACCATGATTTTGGTGGCGGAGCATGCCGACCGCCATCGACCCATGTCTCCTTGCCAATGACTACCGCACTTGTGAAGGGGATGGTGCTGGTGTCACACTGCTGTGGCCAGGCGGTAGCTACTGCGATTTGGGTGGTGGAGCATGCCCACCAACATCTACCCATGTGCCAATGCCAATGACTACCGCACTTGTGAAGGGGGTGGTGCTGTTGTCACACCGCCGGGGCCAGGCGGTAGCTACTGCGATTTCGGTGGCGGAGCATGCCTACCGACATCTACCCATGTGCCAATGCCAATGACTACTGCACTTGTGAAGGTGGTGGTGCTGGTGTCACACCGCTGTGGCCAGGCAGTGGCTACCCCGATTATTGGTGGAGGAACATGCCCACGGCCATTTGGGCATGTCTCCATGCCAATGACTACCGCACTTGTGAAGGAGGTGGTGCTGGTGTCACACCACCTGGGCCAGCCGGTAGCTACAGCGATTTGGGGCACATGCAATGGCAATGTCCATTGTGAACACTTCAACAGTACACAGCGGCAACATGGTTAAGGGCACAACATCGTGCACACAATGCCATTATTCCATATAATCCACGGGTGGGCGCACGTGCCATGGTTGGCTATGTCTGACGTACATTGGTCTGTGGTCCCTGCCATGTCAATTATGCATTTGATGTTTGATGATGCATGACAGTGTTGAAGTGGACTCACCAAAGTGTAACCAATCAATGTGTTGTGGGTCATTGCTGACCTTGGCAAGGCTTGTCTCACTGTATGGTGTTGTTACTTACTTGTGCTTTTATATCTGCTCATGCACACAACTGACAGTTCGCGCCTACTGTGATCATTGTGTTGTGGATGCGTGGCAAGTTAACATGATGCATTGAGGTGTAACAGGTACAGCAGATGAGTATGAAACAGTCATGTTCATTTTACACACATTGGCTGGATGGTACTCTACAAGGCGTGCACATGTGAAATGTGGGGTTAGTATGTGTGCATTCACATTGTCCTATGTGTAGTTTGCGGCACTTGTGTATGCCCTCTGTGTGTCTCAAATGTCTACCCACGTAACCTGTTTTTTTTACGCATTTCTCATGGCAGTCTTTGTTTTTCCGTGACATCCTTAACGGCATGTGCTGTGGCCATCTCATGATGGTTGTCATTGACATGTGTCCATTTTCATCTCAACTAGGAGGAGGCCTAATCTCATAAGTCACTTGACACTGCTGGAGGACATGGAGGATGTTGCGATCAATCGCAAATTCCACCTCGACAGACCGACCCTGAAGACCCTTTGTGATCTGTTGGAGCCCCACCTGCGGCCTCTTCGCCACTACCCAACAGCTTTCACACCAACGTACAAAGTGATGCAGCCCTCTATTTTTTTGCAACTAGTTCCTTCTAGGAGACCGTGGCCAGCGCTGCAGGGATGTCACAACCCATGTGCAGCCAGTTGCTGAGGGATGTTCTTGCAGCCATAATGTTCTATAAGGATAGATACATACATTTCCCCAGGGGAACATAATTGGCCATTGTGAAGGGAGACTTCTATCCCCTTGGGCACATCCCCCATGTTGTTGGTGCCATTGATTGCACCCATGTCGGTCTGGTGCCTCCACAGGCGAGTGAGCACATTTTTAGGAATCGAAAACATTATCACTCGATCAATGTGCAGGAGGTGTGCCTTGCGGACATGACCATATCGCATGTGTGTGCCTGATTCCCTGGCTCGGCCCATGACTCGTACATCATGAGGAACAGCATTGTGCCCGGATTATGACAAATCTGCTTCCCGAGCATGCTTAGATTGTGGGTGAGTATGCCTAGTGAAATGGCATGCTGTGTGTGTGACCTGCTGCCCTCTGCCTGTGCAACATTGCAATGTGTGTTTATCATTCCTAGGTCACTCTGCATATCCCAGCCGTCCATGTCTGCTGAGCCCACTACGGAATCCCAGGACCCCGGCTGACATCAGGTACAATGAGGCGCATGGCAGGACCAGTCGTGTCATTGAGCTGACTTTTGGCCTACTCAAGTCAAGATTCCACTGCCATGATACGACTGGAGGTGCACTGTGGCATGCTGTATGCTTCATAACATGGCCATTTACAAGGGGATTCCCCTTCTCCTGGATGATGGTGAGGACCCAAGGCCCCTGCCTGTACAGGGACCTGAGTCCAGTGATGAGGACAGTGGAGAGGAGGAAGGAGTTGACACGCCTCAACAGCTCATCACCCGCTACTACACTTGAAGGTGGGTGACAAGGTACAACTTGTACATTGTCTGGTGTGATTGCTGTTGTGAAGGGCTATGGGCGGATGGTACAGACAGGAACATGTAGAGTCACCTGTGTGTGGAAATGTGGCAGTGACATTTCACCTGTGAACGTATATGGAATGCTGTTTGTTGACACTTGTTGCATATTGTGTTGTCTGCCTGTTGACTTATGTAGATGGTTGGTGTAGTGTAATGTTTGTGATGCCCCACTCACAGCAGTGACTGTTGTTCTGTTGTGTCTCCCTAGGTGCCTCAAAATTATCCAGGCCTACGTACTGCACATCTTTTGGATACATTATGGACATTTTAAACATTGTAAATATTGCACTAAAGACAAAGCTGCACCAATTGAAGTGTGTAAGGTATTTTATTTACAAAGTTGACATGTGAGGGGTGCAGGCAGATTTACATGAAGGTGGTGATGGAACAGTGAGTTGACAGTCATGGTAAATGAGATGTAAGAGTAGACACCACATGGATGTGGTGACCCTTGTCCAACAGACAGGTGCCATTGGCAAGGCAGTGTGGGGAAGGACAGTCCAAACAGTCAATGCAGTGGGGAAGAGGGTTGCCATCAGGGCTGGCTCTGTGACTGGCGTTTGGCTGATGCTTTGCCTCCAGAGACTCCCAGGATCTTCTTTGGATGCCCCCTTGGTCGCTTGGCTGAGGGGGGACACTGCTGCATGGCCAGCGGCATCTGAGGACTCACCCCTCTCTGTGGCCCCAGGGGAGGATGGTGCACTGTCATCCTGCAGCACAACAGAAGGGGCGGAGTTGTTGTTTGGGACGCAGGCCTGTCCTTCAGTAACACCACTTGCTAGCCCATGAGGTCCACTATGTGTCCAATGTGTGTGTCGATGGACTTCATCAGCAGGATGAGCTCAGTAATATTTAGTCAAACCGGCCACTTTGTCCCTGGACCTGTTTGTAGGGCCCGATAACTCTGTTGAAGTGGTCCAGGGATGGTGTGCCAACCTCCTGAGGTCTAGGGGTGACCCTGGCCCTCCCCCCTGCCCTGCTGCCACGGACCTGTTGCCTCGCCACTGTGGGTCACCACACACTCTCCCTGCCGCCCACAGTTGTTGGTATGTGGAGGTCATCCCCTGCGACTGGGAGGGTGCTTCAGGTGGCACTGGTGGTGGTGGCGGAGGTGGTGGCGGTGGAGGCACAGGCCGTAACTGCAGGGGTCTGCTATGCAGTTGTTGTTGCAGCAGACGTGGTGGTGGGGAGGATTGGGTCCTGGGACCTGTTGCTCCCTGGCACACCAGATGGGCCGGCCTGGAGCTCATCATCCAGAGTATCCTGGGAGTCTACATCCGAGAGTCCATGGACCGGGGGTGGAGACTGGCTCTGCTGGTCGTTATTGTTGTCCTCAGCAGTGAGTTCTTCGTCAGCTGTGGATTAGATGGTGACTGGTCATTGTTGGGCATTGTGCAAATATTCTGTTATCTGCATGTCATCCTCTGTCTGTACACTACATCATTGAGTGATCTTCACTACTTTCTTTAAATAAGTGCAATACTGTGCCTCATTATATAATGCAGAGGTACATCAATTACTAGTACATGTCAGGTATCGATGCATTGCATGCAATTGGTGGTGTGTGTAGTGATGCAGGTCTCATACCCACAAACAGCCAGACCAGTGAAGATGGCTTCCTACCTGTAAGTTTGTTTGGTGAACAATGCAATGGCTTCCAAGTGCTCCTGGGTGGGGAGGGCTCTATCGTGCTCAGGTGTGGGACAGGGGGCATGGTGGGAGTATGAGTGCCGGCCTTCCTCTCTCAAACAGGCCTCACAAACAAGATGGCTACGTACCTGTATGTTTGTTTGCTGAACAATGCAATGGCTTTCAAGTGCTCCTGGGTGGGGGAGGGCTCTATCCTACTCAGGCGTGGGACAGGGGGCATGGTGGGAGTATGAGTGCAGGCCTTCCTCCCCCAAACAGGTCTCACAAGCAAGATGGCTACCTACCTGTAGTTTTTTTGGTGAACAATGCAATGGCTTCCAAGTGCTCCTGGGTGGGGAGGGCTCTATCCTGCTCAGGTGTGGGATAGGGGGCATGGTGGGAGTAAGAGTACAGGCCTTCATCACCCAGAGAGGCCTCACAGGCAAGGTGGCTACCTATCTGTGAGGTGAGGGTGGATAATGCAATGGCTTCGAGGGGCTCCTGGGAGAGAGGGGGTGCTCTATGCTGCAGGATGGCTACCTACCTGTACGTTTGTTTGGTGTACTGCAATGGCTTCTAGGTACTCCTGGGAGGTAGGGGGTGCTCCATGTTGCTGGGTGTGGGACAGGGGGCATGGTGGGAGTAGTAGTGCAGGCCTCCCTCCCCCAAACAAGCCCCACAAGCAAGATGGCTACCTGCCTGTGAGGGTGGACAATGCAGTGGCTTCCAGGGGCTACTGGGAGGGAGGGGTGCTCCATACTGCAGGGGTGTGGTACAGGAGGCATGGTGGGAGTAGGAGTGCAGGCCTCTCGCCCCCAAACAGGCCTCACAAGCAAGATGGCTACCTACTTCTTAGTTTGTTTGGTGTACTGCAATTGCATCCCAGGTGCTCCTGAGAGGGAGGGGGTGCTCCATGCTGCTGGGGCGTGGGACAGGGGGCATGGTGGGTGTAGGAGTGCAGGCCTCCCTCCCCCAAACAGGCCTCACAAGCAAGATGGCTACCTACCTGTGAGGTGAGAGTGGACAATACAATGGCTTTCAGGGGCTCCTGGGAGCGAGGGGGTGCTCCATGCTGCAGGGGTGTTGGACAGGGGGCAAGTAGGGAGTATGAGTGCAGGCCTCCCTCCCCCAAACAGGCCTCAAAAGTAAGATGCCTACCTACCTGTACATTTGTTTGGTGTACTGCAATGGCTTCCAGGTGTTCTTGGGAGTGGGAGGGCTCTATCCTGCTCAGGAGTGGGACAGGGGGCATGGTGGGAGTATGAGTGCAGGCCTTCCTCCCCCAAACAGGCCTCACAAGCAAGATGGCTACTAACCTGTAAGGTGAGGGTAGACAATGCAATGGCTTCCAGGGCTCCTGGGAAATAGGGGATGTTCCATGCTGCAGGGGTGCGAGACAGGGGACATGGTGGGAGTAGGATTGCAGGCCTCCCTCCCCTAAACAGGAATCCCAAGCAAGATGGCTACCTACCTGTTAGTTTGTTTGGTGGACAATGCAATGGCTTCCAGGGGATCATGGGAGGGAGGGAGGGTGTGCTCCATGCTGCTGGGGTGTGGGACAGGGGGCATGGTGGGAGTGGTAGTGCAGGCTGACTGTGCTCATGCTCCCATGGTTATGTTGCAAAAGACGTTTAGGGTGCATGGGAGTGGGTATCTGCTGGATCTGTGAGACAGGTTTTTGTGGGTGTGTGGTGCAGATGGATGTGATTTGTCTGGTGTTGTGTGTGTTTTTGGATGTGCAATACAGTACATATCAATGTGTTGTTTAACATTTGTTTGTACTTACCAGCCTCTAGTCCCCTGGATACTCCTGTGAGACTCTTATGATGCAGTATGGCAAGCACCTTCTCCTCCCATGGTGTGAATGTTTTCTGAGGGATGGGAGGGCCACCACCAGTCCTGTCAGCCAACTCCCGGTTCTTGCTTCTCCTCTCTTTGAAAACACTCTTGAGATCATGCCACCGCTTCATGATCTCCTTCTTGGATCGCAGGGTGTTCCCTACTGCATTGGCTCTTTGTACTATCCTTTCCCACATTTGTGTCATTGTGGCTAATGGTGTCTGTTGAACCAGGCTACCAAACAGTTGTGGTTCCACTCTGACTATCTTATTGAATTTGGGCATTTTTTGTGATGACATGGTGTGTGGTGTTTGAAGTGTTTGTGGGTGCAGGGGTGTGGGGGATGGGTGTGGTGTTCTTGTGCGAGGTGTGTTATGTGCTGGGGGATTGTTGGTGCTGGTGTGATGGTGGTGGTGGTGGGTGTGCTGTGTTCTCTTGCCTCTCCTTTCAGGTCTGGTGTGTGCCCTTCTCTTCTGGAGTGTTGCAAAGGATTGTGGTCAGTGAAGGGGCTGGATTTATACTCAGCTGTGTGGGTGTGTCATAATGGGGTTTTGCTGTCAGGTGTGTTGTGGGAGTTGTCCTGGAAAATGTATATTTTTGCTTGGCATTTATTTTATTTCAATTGTATGTGTTTTGTGTATTTGGGGGGGCATGGCTACTTTTTTTTGTGCAATGTTTGCCTTTGTTTTGGAGTTTTTGCATCGTCCGCTATGTTTTATGAGGATTGTCCGCTGCGGTGGCCATGCTACAGCACTTCCGCTGGCTCTCCTATTCACTGCAGTGTGTGACCGCAGTGGTCGGAAACAGTGGTTCGTACTGCGGGACCATCGGGGATATACTAATTTCCCATGCAGTGTTATAGTGTAGTTCCTATTTTCCCAATAGGCTCTGCGCATTGGAATAACATAAACAATAGTTTAGACGTAGGACTAAGGTCGACTAGGTCTCTATTGAATATGTTAGACTTAATTAGAATTGCCAGCTAGCTCAGAGGTCACTAAAAACTTTCTCGAAGAACAGGGGGAGTTAACTTCCCTGATTAGACAAGAAGGGATTAGCTTCTGACAACCGCATAAACATGACAACTTTGCTCCCCCAGAATAAGGAGTATATCTCCAGAGTTGTGTGAAAACAATAGATAGCTATTTCACTCAGTCAATCGTGTATACTTAGTTTCACCAGAGTGCAGAGAAATAGTGAGACGGGCGTTTTCAATAAAAAGTGTTATTTATTGAACAGTCTTCTTTCTCATGCAAGAGAAGTGAATTGCTACAATTGCAATACTTGTCTTGAAGTAAAGTGCGTACAGTAAAAGGAGTATTATGAAATAATACTGTAAAAGCATTGATATGATTTCTGAGCCATATGATACTTAAAATGTATAAAATATATACAATGACATACAATGTTAAAAGTTGACTAAACGTACTCAACTGATGGTTCTAAATACGCCTACCCCAGTGTACCTAACCTAAGCCTAGTACGTGGGAAGGAGTAAAGGAGTTTTTAAGTTAAGTTAGTTTTGCCAAGAATCTGACTCAAGAATTCTCTAAGGATCTAATCAGCTCCGCACCTTGGTTTTAAGGAGGTCTTGTATCTCGCTCTCAGGACTCGATCTCCCAGTAACCCGCAAGGGTGACTGGAAGCACTGGAGCTGGATTTTCTTGGCAGAAGAAAAAGACAGCTTCTTTCCCAGTGCGTCAAATGGGAGGGACAGCTTCCTTCGGCACTCGCATCAGCTGGGCTTCGGATAAGTAGATAGCCGCTCTGCTCCAAACCACCGTGTGTTGCTTAAGGCAAACGCTGGTATATTTAGACCTGGAAGGTGCAGTGTTTGACGTAAGGTTGGACATAAGACGTCAATAAAAGATGTCACTAAGAACCGGCCGTTCTTTCGGACTCGCAGGAGTTCTAGGACAAATCAAAACAAAAGCATGGGGAATTCCCAGGTTGCTGGAGGTTTGGTTTGTTGAAAGAACTCGTTGTACTTTCTAGGAGTCTAAGGAAGTAGCCTTGCCATATTTGGACTGCATTGGCTATGACTAAATATGGATATGATTCTTATGCCTTTATAAGGATATTATTTGTTATAACCACATAAGGCATAAATCGGGAATATATAATTAGGGACCTAGATACGTTCACAACACCCACTCCACATATAATGTCCATCATTACTAAATACTAAGCAATATATAAACATATATGTATGCATGTGTTTTCCAGCCCACCCCAAAATACATCAAACACATTTTAAATGGTATAGATACACGAAAATGAGTATTATACTGTACGCTTTCAAGCAGTGGTATCATTCAGATAATGCAAATATAAATATCAGCTGAATGAATTGCGAAAATTACATTTATGAAATGGCTCTTAATACAGAAGAGAAGGCTGAGACCATTTCATCACATATTTATACAAGATTGTACATGTGCTAGAGGCTGATTCAAAATATTGTCTCTAGAGTCTCTAAAAGTAGAAGTTCTGTTCTCTTTGAGTAGTTCTACTTTAAGCAGAGTACCATGTGACAAAAAAAAAGAAAAAGGTAAATATTTTGGAAATTGGGGAAAAATAATTTCGCTTTCATAGGAAAAAATAGTTCCAAATATTTTTTGTAGTGTTGTTATAAAAACTGAAGGTCCAAATCAGAGTTCAGGGAACGCAGTGTGCTCGCTGTTTCAAAAGTTATTCTCGTTGTTAGGAGAGAACATCAAATCAGATAGGCTGTTGAAAAATTCCTCTACTACAGTAGGTGAAAGTTCTACCAAGTTTGAAAAAGCTGCTATAGTGCATATGTGAGATGCATTGCTATCATCGATGTCAGGATCAGCAATGTTCACAGAAGTTTGTACCTGTGTGGTGCCGCTTTCATCTCGTACTTCACCGTCAACTAATCGTAATGGTGAAATCTCAACGAATGCAAGCATCAGAATCGGTATCCGCTGGGGACAACACGTTGCATGAGTCGTTACCGGACCGAGCAAAGTATCGATATCCATGGGTACTGCTGATGGTAGTGTAAGACAGACGTCCAACACGCATTCTTCTCCACATAGCAGACATTGAAGCACAGGTAAGATGCAATCTTGCCAGATTGGTCTGAATGAAAGAAACCAGGTAGTATTCAGATCTCTTAGCCGGGCCAATCCGAGGACCTTAGTGATGCAGTCTCGGTATCGTATTGCTAGGATCGTTTCTCCCATCGTAGTCTGAGTTTTGTCTGTGACTTGGCTTGCCATATCGAAGCAGAAGGAACAAAAATAAAATTCCTGCTACGAGTCCCAAAATAAGAGACAGGCCGCCGAATAGCGAATGCACAAAATTCGGGAAGAAGCCCAGAACTGTTTCAAAGGGTGCTAACAGTCCCGAAAAAATTGTCTTAAATACATGTGCAATGCCACTGGTATCTGACATGTTTAAAATTTGGCTTAACATTTCTACGAAATGCACGGGGAAATTTGTCTACAATAGGGTATGTATCTCTGCCGCTGTCCTTGCAGCTTGCAGGTCATACGTCTCTTTGGATGAGGTTAAAGGCACAGTTGTCTGTAAAAGAATAGACTTCATTCTGCTTAAAGTATCAATTCGAATAGAAGAGATATTCACAGAAGGCCATAAATGCTGCCTCCATGTCTGGATTGCTGTTTGGATACAATACTTGCATACAACAAATCACCCTGGAAGTAACGCTCACGAGATAGGGTTTTCCTGGCATCATGCCACAACAGCTGTGGTCACTTAATATAACGTAGCTACCGTTGGAAAGTTGTCTGAAAAAGGGCTCTATCTGTGTAGCTGGGGTGCCGTGCAGATGACATGAAAGGTCATTTGATGAACCTTCACAGGCTCCATGCAAGTTTATAACTTGACATAGAAGTGTACCACTCAGTGATGTTTTACAATTATTACTACTATGAAATACTTCTTTCTTGCCCCCACTCCAACATCTATGTGCATAAGGTAAATTCCAGGTTGATTTGATGTATCCTTTACCCAACCTTTCACACAGGCCTGCTGGTATATACTTTTGGCAGTATTGAAACTGAAAAGTTGTTATCGGGATTGTAATGGTGCCATGTATTATCCATTCAATGACAGGTCTTTCTGACATTGTCAATGGTAACCTCTCAAGTTTTTCAATGCTCAGCACCGTGTAGTCTGCTCTTTTTTGTGCCAATGAGATTTGTCTATCATTAAGGTTAAAGATAGAAAATTATGACGTTATGTTAATTAGACGCCATGGCACGTGACCTGAACGGAGGTTTTGTAACGTCCAGTCTAACTGTACAATAGAACGCAATTGGGACTGACCATGCTGTATCATTATCATATCCTGTTCTTTTATATCAATAGCAGATGATACAATGCTGTCCAGTGAATAGATTCTGAAGGACAGAGTTGTTAACCCCTTAAAAAGATAGGGGGGGAACTGCAGTAATTTGTCAATGGTATACTGCAGTAATTTTCAAAAAAATCTACAGCTGCACCCTTGATCAACTTTCCATTACAACATGTGAAGCTGCCCTCTTTAAACTTACCCTCTCTTCCTACTTCATTTTCTCCGGGATACTCATATATAGACCTCCCGACTCGATGACAATCTGGATTCCTGTATTAATTGAAGAAATCTCTTTCCAGATAACAAATAAGGCCAACTTTACTGTATTAGGAGATTTAAATCTCCACTTGGAAGATCCCGCCTGTAAAAATAGCACCAGACTTATTGCGGACATGGCCTCGCAAAATCTTAAGCTGATAAATGAAGGACCCACTCATAAGGCAGGGCATTTTTGGGATCCCATTTTTACTAACTTAGACACAATCACCTGCTCACCAGCACTACCAACAATCTGGTCTGACCACTACCAGATAAAATTCTCCTTGATATCACCCTATAATACAAACAGCGGATGTAACACAATCAGCAAAGAAACTGGAAGAGGCTAGATGTAGCGAAAATGAATAAATGTTTCAAGGCGCACATACCATCGATGAAGCAACAGATAGACCCCCTAGCCAATTCAGTCCAAAGCTGGTTTACAAAAGCAGTGGACCTATGTCTACCTACCTCCAATCAAAATCACATCATCCCCCAGCACCATGGTATACCGATTCCTTGAAGAAGTCCAAATCGAACTGTAAAATTTTTGAAAGACACTGGAGAAAAAACTATAGTCCCACAGACAAATTAGCCTATAAAACCGCTTTAAGATAATACCACAAGGAATGCAAACTAGCACGTGCCACCTTCATGAATCAAACCATCTCTAAGGCTTCAAACTGTGCAAAAACACTCTTTAACACAGTGAAAATGTTGGCTGGCACAGACGCAATAGCCAAACCACCTACTTTGTCACTATCCAAATGTGAAAAACTACCGAACTTCTTCATAGATGAAGTGGAAGGTATCTTTCAAGATATCATCTTACAGGACACTGAGGCCCCAAGACCAAAGGTCACTGCATTGGATGGCACGCAGAAATCCAATCAAGGAAAGATCGATCATGAACTAAAAGACTGGCCCCTATTAACCACTAATATTGTTGAAGACCTATTAAATTCAATCAAATCGGGGTCACCAAGAGACCCTATCCCAGCTAACACTCCTAAGCAGTTAAGTCTATCTGTGATACCTACTATAACGCAGGTACTCAATATGTCAATTAAAGAGGCCAAAGTTCCCTCCCTTTGGAAGCATGCAATGACCCACCCATTGTTAAAAAAACCAAACACGGATGCAACGGATATGAAAAACTACTGTCCCATTTCTTTACTCCCAATCTTATCAAACGTTCTAGAAAAACATATCCATTTTCAATTGACACAATATGTGAACACTCACCAACTTCTTCACCAGTCACAGTCCGGATTCAGGGCAGGCTTTTCAACGGAAACCACACTCCTGGGTGTGACAGAGACAATATGCCAGAAATTGGATAAATATGAAACCGTAGCACTCATCCTATTGGATTTGAGCGCTGCTTTCGATACCATCTCTCACAAGGTGCTCTTAAACTCTCTGAGCAACATTGGAATTAGTGGGGATGCTCTGAAATGGATCCAGGATTTCCTCTCAAACAGGACATTTCAAGTCTTCTCTCAAAATGCATGCTCCGAAACTAACACATTCAGTCATGGCGTACAACAGGGATCGATCCTGAGTCCACTTCTCTTCAACCTGTATGTTAATCCTTTGGCTGAGTTAGTTGAAGAGTCGGGACTCACGATCTATTGCTGATGATTCACAAATTATTTTTTCACTGGTGGCACAAAACGTAAATGACATCTCTACGCTTAAAACTGGACTGAACAACATCGCAACTTGAATGAAGGAAATTTTTTTAAAACTCAATGGAGAAAAAACAGATGTAGTCATTCTAGGAAAACAGAGGCATCAATGGAGCCATCAACATTGGCCAGAGAAAATGGGCAACCTCCCAAACCTAGTCTCGCAAGTACGTAACCTAGGGGTACTCCTAGATGACACTTTGAGCATGCATGCACAATCAGTAAGAGTGGCAGCCACCTGCTTTTCCATCATACGGTGGCTGAGAAAAATCTGCTGGATGCTCCCTGAGTCAACCAAAAAAACGGTGGTGAACGCCTTGATAACATCCCGTTTAGATTACGGAAATGTCCTCTACTTGTGATCCAATAAGGCTAATCTCCAACGCCTACAGATGGCCCAGAACACGGCAGTCAGATTACTGTGTAAGGTGCCTAAAAGGGAATCAGTTTCTGTATTCCGACGTAAACTACACTGGCTTAATATTGAAATCGATTAAAATTTAAAGCACTCACTTATATGCACAAAATAAAAGCAAACACAGCCCCGAAGTACCTCTGCTCACTGGCAAAAATATACATTCCATCCAGGAACCTCAGATCATCCACTCAGGGCCTTTTTAAGATCCCTAAATTTAAGCGTACTCGCATAGGAGTAAAATCCTTTGCCTACTTGGGCCCGTTTCACTGGAACTCTCTCCCCATTTCACTGAGGAATGAACCTAATTACTTCAGTTTCCGAAAGTTGCTAAAAACCTGGTTATTCGATAAATAAGACTCTTTCTTCATCTGTAACAGCAGAGATGCGCCGGGAAACCCTATTTGGGTAGCCAATGCGCAGTACAAATGCAAATAATAATAATAATAATAATAATAATAACACCTAACACAATCCATAATTTAATCCATGGTGAAGTTAGATATGTTTCTCTGAGTTGATGAAAGAGCTCTGTGATTTTATTTTTGAAAGTTTTTGTTGCTGGCTTGTCTCCATGTTCACTTGGATCATCGGAAAAGTCATCAAAGTTGATAAAGTAGCCAGATGCAGTTCTGTCAATTTGTGGGATTGCTTACGGATTTCCATTGATCATTGCATTTTCTTTTGTTACATTTGTATAGTCCGAGGCTACATTGTTGTAGACTGGTGTTTCTTGATGAACTGTTGCAATTTGGGTTTCAAGAGGCACAAGTTCCATGGCTTTGTTGCATAGCCCTTTTTTAATCACTGCAGGTTTGTCAAATGTGATTAGTCTCTCAGATTGAACCTCTTGGATTTTAGCAAGATTTGGTCTTCTGCTATTTCTTGGGAGTCCACTGGGCCTACTACTTATTATTGGCCACATGGTTGTGGTTTTACCAGGTCGATTGATACAACTCGGTTCTCCTTTTTACCAGCAAGGAGCGGTAGTACAACTGATCTTGTTCCGCTGACAGCTAAGACAAGTACTGCTTTTCTGTAAGAAGGCCCAAATTCCTTCTTCATCGCAATCTTTTCTCTGACCAGAAACCCAATCTTTGGAATTCAGACAGGTCTTGCTGGGATAGGTGTTTTTTTTCAGTGGTAGTTAGCTTTAGCTTTTCTTAACTCAGACTTTTTCTTGTTTCATTTAAGTCCTGTAAAACAGCCAAACGATCTTTGATATCAAAGGCTTTTTGTTGCACCACTGAAGTCTGACAAACGAAGTTCTGGATGATCATTCTAGTACCAAATAAAAGTTTGTACGGACTGATACCTCCTAGAGAATTTCTTGGAATATTATTAAGACTACGTTGGACACTTATTAGATGTTTGACCCACCCGTCACCCGAACCTAATACCCTCGCTGTTATAGATTGCTTTATGTCCCGTTTTTTTCTCTCCACTACCCCATTTCCCTCGGGATGGAATGGACTAGAATACCGCAATGCAATGCCCATGCTGGCCATGGCCTCCTTGTAAGCCCGAGAGCTAAACACAGGACCCTGGTCAGAATGTAGCATGCCAATTGCGTATGTGCCGATAAAGACTCACAAATCTTTTATAACAGTTCTGGCGTCAGCCGAGCGCTGGGCCCACATCCAAATGAATCTCATCTTAATATTTATGGGACCGCATTTGTTCTGTCGGACGTCTGCATGTAGACAGTCTAATGCTGTCTAATAGAGGTGTCTGGGCTGGTATCTGGTCCGGTTCAAAACTGCGATCTCTATTGCAGTCCTGACAGTCCATTGCAAAGTTATAAGCATGCACACTCATTCCCGGCCACCAGTATTGTGATTGTAATTCTATTAGAGATTTCAAGATCTCTTGGTGCCTCAGACCCAATCCCGCGTGTGCTTTTTGTATCAAGAAGACTCTCTGGTTCGTGTTTGGAATTACTCTATCCCCCATTCCAGGGATTTGAGCAAATGGAACGGAGTTCGCATCAATTATGTATGTATTGCCGAGTGGATAATTTAGAGGTAACGCCGCATAATTGCCTTCCATTGAGGCTTTTACTGCAAGCAGCGTTTCTCCGTCTATTTGTTATTTTGTATGCTTTTTTGTAGCTACGGAAGCCGATTGATCGGCTGCCGCTGTGGCTCTGTCAGCCAATTAATACATTGAAGTCTCTGCGTATATATCACGTGAGTCTTTTGTAGTTCTTTCTGCAAAAGAACTACTTGTTCCCAAAGTTTTTTATGCTTTATTGTGGCACCTGTCTCATCTTTGTAACCGTTTTTAATCCAGGTCTGCATGGAATTGTTGTAAGACCGGACGCAGTAATGCGAATCGTACACTATTAGTGTCGGGAATTCGGGATCGGCATTTTCAAGCGCCATCTTTAAAGATCTTATTTCAGCTCGCTGAGCTGTACAGTTTCTGAGTGATTCAGTTTTAGTGACCATCAGTCTGAATTTACCTAAGCGCCAGCAACCTTTAACAATCGTGCACGCTGCATTGTAAATCTGTTTTTCCACAACGTAGTGTTGTGCAAATCTGTCCGTGCAGATTACATAGGTGTACTGTTCGAGAGGCAGAATTTCGATCAGCAGAGGACATTCATTTTCATATTCCAGATATTCTAGTTTTTGCATTTTCGGATCAAATGCGTTTGTCACGTCTTCTGTTGCAAGAGAAGTTTCCCATTTTATCCATTTTGGATCTAGCATTAAGATTGCCTGGTATTGTTACCGCCTTAAGGGCTGATACTGCTGTTAAAACAGATATCCTCTTTCCTTGGGCCAGGGCTCTTTCTTTTGCTACAGTAGTTTGAACCGCAGTTAGAATTTTTTCAGTAGAACTGAATTTCATTTCAGCCTGTGTGTACAAATTTGATTTGTAAGCTATTGGTACCATTTCTCCCTCATTAGAGGTCAGGTATGTGAATCAGCATCTTCCTGGGATGACTCGGATTACAAGTTGCGTTCATTTGCGCGTGTTTGCCGTTTTGTTTTAGTTAACATGTCTGTCGGTAATGATCTTAACATTTCTGTGTGTTTTTGAGTCCAATTAATTGGTTTAAATTCAGGTTTTCTTAGTTAGTAGAGAGGTTTAACCCTCTCTGCATAATTTAGAATGTATGTTCTTCCGAAATTCAGGAAACCTAATATTGATTGTAAGTTCTTCAGCGTTTTTGGAGCTTGGAGTACTGCACACTTCTCTAAGAAGTTAGCTGCTAGGCTTTTGCCTTCACTTGATAATTCATATCCTAAAAATAGGACAGTTAGATGGGCAATTCGTGATTTTTTCAAGTTAA
>NW_028249130.1:0-12932 GCF_964263255.1 Lissotriton vulgaris
TGTCTAGTATTATTACATGTTATAACTATTTTTTCTTTTCTTTTACAGATCTTAATTTTAAGATATGGAATTTACCACAATTTATATTATAAAAAACAAGTGAAAAAAATGTGTAGCGTTTTTTAGGTTGTTGAGGTAAGTTTTAGTAAGTCTCAAAATGCACAATGAACTGTGTTTCCACACAGTTGAAGGAAAGAAAGATGGATGGACTAGATTCCAATGCATACTGGTATAAAATAGGGGACAGCTTTAGAACACCTGTCTGCAAGATACATGGTATAGTACAGAATAGACTGATTTGGTTGTTTTGCAGGTCTTGTTAATTTCAGAATTAAAAGAAATGAAATTCTTTAACTTAAACCACATCACTCAGTGTTTTTGCACATGTCATATTAGGTCGCATCCCTTCCGTTCAGTAATATATAAACATGTCCTATCAGTTTCTTAAAACGTAAGTACTTGTAAATGTATCTTGTTCTCTGTTATCTGTACAGAAATGTACTCCTATAATAACAATTGGCCTAGCCATTAACTGTCTTTCTTATTTACAAGGTGAGGAAAAGGCATTTTGTATACCGTTTCTTTTCCATGTAAATATAAGCTCATCTTACACAGCACTTTGCGTTGAAAAGGTGTTGTATAGGTTTTGCTGTGCATGTTTGCACAGAACACTCATAGACAAAGACATATCTCCAGATTTATCAGAAATCATAAATCTGGACATGTTTGTGAATGCGTCACAATCCTCCTATTGGTGTAGTAAAGCACAACGAGGAAAATTGTTTTCACTTCTCATTTTTTAACCTTCAATATATGCTACAATGCACAGCATATGTAGAAGGAGAAAATGCCTTTACTAATTGTCCCTTCTTGCACAAAAACAATCTCCGCATGACACGGACATCCTTGCACCATGGTGCAAGGGTGCCTGTGTCACCACATGGCTGCAGTTTAAGCAGCTGTACAGAGTGAAGCACAGACCTGCAACAAATTTATATACATATAGTGCATCCCTGTTTCGGAAGTACCACAGCATGTTGTAGTTAAACAGTTTAAGTGTCATGCTGCAGCACTTCCCTACAATTCTGCACTTATGCATTCACCTCACATCACAAATGTATTTTTACAATCAATTATGCACTACACATACATTCATCTAAACTTTCACACACTAGCATACTAGTTTAGCTCTTTCTTTAACCAGAGTAGTTAGTTCTGAAAATAACTTTTTTTTCTTTTTGTTGTTTTGTTTTTTTTATTTGATTTTTTGAACGATTTTGTATTTTTTAAACAGGGGAAAAATGTGAACTGGGAAAAGCGAACTACAAACTGGGAGGAGAGGAAAAAAGAAAACTAACAATGGTGGTGGTCAATGGCTCGACACACCAGATCCACCGACTTCTCCCCATATGCAATGAGCCGTCCGCATTTATTGCATGTCATGCGGACTTTCCCTCATTGGGGACGGATGTCAGGATGCGATGAAGAGCTTGCTGGTGTTGCTCCATTGGTACTAGGGACCGCCTAAGGATCCGAAGGACTCTCCCTTAATCTTCTTAACTCATCCCTGGCAAAGTTCACAGGATGCTTTGTTTGCAAGTGCTCCGCATACTTCCAGTACCGCATGGATGTTTTTTTGTGCAGTCTCCCCTCGAAAGCACTGCCTTGCAAATGCGGCAAGTGACTTTAGTTGCATTCACCTTCTTCAATCCTGGAGGTATTGTGAAAAATTTACAGACAATACTTATATCTTTCTTTTGGGGGAGGTTCTGGAACAAATTCCTGTTCAGGAAGGTGGTGGATTAGCAGCCATGGTTTAATCAGGTGAATGTCCTCTCCAATAATGAAGAAGCAACAGATCTTCTCAGGAGGTCTTTCCCAAAGAAAAGTTCTAAGAAGAGTAAATGAAATGGGTGGGGTCCTTCAATAGCTTCAATAGGAAGTGTAATGAACCAATCAAATCTCTTTTTTTGAGGTCACATGGGGTGCGCGTAGGATGCGCGCACTGAGCAGGCACCCTGCTCGCACCCAGCGTGACTTTGGGAAATTTCATTAAAAAGTGATATACTTTTTAAGAAAGTTAAAGAGTATTATTTTTAAAATAACCTCAGATAATCTCTGGTCCTAATATTTATATTAAATATATACATACATTTTTCAACATTAAAAACCCGCGGGAGTCGCACACCCACCACGTCCTATATGCATATAACCTCAAGCGCTACAGCGTTTCCGTCACCTCGCGTAATACGTAGATCTCGCGTATGCGTCAGAAGTCACGCATAAGTCGCATAGCAACCGCATTGGAAAAGTTGTATCCGTCGCACACCCTACGCGGATCTTAGACAGCAACCCTAAAATGGCGGACACGTTTCGCGCAGTGAACGAGCAGGGTGCGCTTTGGGTGTGCGACTCCAAGAAAAAGGAAAAAAGTAATAAAAATATGTGTAATGTAATTTATAAAAAACATCAAAAAATAATAAGATTAAAATAATGTAGTTAGAAAATATTAAAAAAACAAAAATAAATATATTTTAAATTTATCATTTAATAAACCTGTGAAATTCACAAAAAAAACATAGGTTTTCAATATGTTATAGTTAGGAATTAGCATTTAAAAAACCTTTGATATTCACTGAAAAAACCATAGGTTTCAGATATGTTATATTTAGGAATCAGCATTTAAAAAACCTTTGAAATTCAGTGAAAAATACAGAGGTTTCAGACATGTTATAGTTAGGAATTAGCATTTAAAAAACCTTAGAAATTCACTAAAAAACCATAGGTGTTAGGGGTGTTATAGTTAGCTAGACATTTCACTTATATAAAAATTGAAATTTCCCCGTTATAGTTAGTTGTACTAACTATAACTCACGCGCCCGCAATCCACTGCTGATGATGTCCCATATTACATCCTTCATGTCATGGTCAGTGGTATCACTAATGACATCACTGATGACAGCTCAAATGACATCACTGATGATATCACATCAATTACTAACTATAACATGTCTGAAACCTATGGTTTTTTCAGTGAATATATCTATATATATATATATATATATATATATATATATATATATATATATATATATATATATATATATATATATTTTTTAAAAAAAGACCAGTCCTTCTGTTTTCTTGTTTGTCTGTTTGAATGTATAAGAGTACAGTTTTGAATGGCCATACAATTTCACACCAATTACCATATTGCACATATGTTGTTTATATTGAAAATGTCTGTTCTTTTTGGAAGCCTATATTCACTAGGTATGGTTAATTTACAAATGTGCAAGTGTTGTTAATGTTTAATTGAAATTACTACAACTGCCATCACCCCTTATTTTTGTGTTGGGAAATACTTTAACAGTGTTTTCTTGCTCATTCTCTCTTTCCTATCACATTTTTTTCATATGCTAAAGTGTTGTGTATTGATCAATCTCTATATCAAGCTATGTTTTGAAATGTTATTGTATTTTATCTTCTGTTTTCCTATCCCTTTTTTTTATAATGAAATTGATGTTATTTGTTACGCTAATCACAGTGTATTTACTGCAAAATGATAAGGTATGTAATTTTGTATGCTGAATAGAAGTGGTTATTTTTGTGAAAATGTACTCTGCAATGTTCATGTGATGACTAATGCTATATATCACTCTAAGTTGTAAACATGTCAGACTATTGGCCTCTAGGTCTTGGAATGGTTGAATTAACATTTGACCTCTCTACTGTGTTGTGTGAAATGTTTGGTATAATTTATGAATACTTCCTCATCATCTTATTACATTTCAGTACATCTTTTCACCCGATTTTTTGAAGTAGTGGTGTGTGTCATTTTAACTGTTTATGTAACATATTATAATACCACTGAAAGGTACAATCATTGTAATATTTTACTTTTTGGTTGTTTCATATTTTCTCTACAAAATAAATGTTTTCTTTTTTATTAAATCATAATAGGTCCAACAGCCAGAGTGTACAGATAACCATCTACCACTGAGAAAACATCTACTTCAGATCAGGCCTTCAGTGAGGACTACACTCCTGCAAGTCTGGTTGGTGAGGAGCAGCCTAGTTCTTCTGGTCTGTCGGGAAAGACAGCTACAGTGATATGGTCCGGGATGCCCGCCACCCCTTCCACCACCAATCCCAATGGTAGGAGACAGACACAGTTTGAACTTTGGGAAGGCAGGGGGGCCTCACGACCCCCCGGCCGTATTTATTAAAATATGAAACAAAATTTAAAACTTTAAATTAAAACGTTTCATGTATCATGTACAAAATTCAACTTTCATTACATTTGATGAAGACAGGTATCCAGGCTAACCTTAACAAATCTGTAATACAAAGATTTTCCTAACCGAGTCTAACACCATGACCTAATGCATTTCAGAAATTTTGTACATCCTATCGTTAGGGGCCATTGGCAAGGTCTTAACCGGTGTCAGATCCCTATCACCAATTTCCGCCCCCACGAGTGAGTGGCGCAGGGGACTTTACCCTCGTAGCCAACTGTAACTTCCTTTGTCGTGGGGGCCCCCTTTCACTCGGCGCCATCTTAAGGTCGTCCGAGTTCCCGTGCGGGGTATCCGTAAGAACGACAGCGTGGACTCCCCCCCTTTCCCCGCACTCTCTTCCGCCGGAGCGGATATCCGCCCCCCGGGAAATTAGTGGGAGGGGCATATAGCCGTCTCCCCCTGGGAGGGGCCTATGGCCGTCTCCCCCTGGGCGATCCCATCCGTAAAGGAAACCGCCCCCATGGGAGGGGCCAATGTCCGCCTCCCCCCGGGCGCTCCCATCCATAATGGGTGGAACCCCCCCTAGGGACCTTGAAATCACTGCTCACCAATCATGACCTTACCGCCCGACCGAAGACTAAATAAATACGACAGTTAGTTACCTACTAGGGGAGAAAAAGCCTACACTTAATCTTAAATTACAGCTAGGTATAATGGACTATAACATTGCTACAAAGGAGAAAAGGTCCTATAGCAGAGAACGTTTTTTATTGCATACATTCCATTACATTTCTACAAAGGAAAAAAGGCCTATGGGCAAGTATTCAGTTGCATGCATACTCTTGGCATCGATTTAAGGTGAGAGCAACGATTCCAACAAGACTTTTATTCATTACTATCAAATTGCGACTCAGAACTTTGTTTACTCGCAATTCAGCAACAGGGGCTGGTGGGTGGGTCAAAAAATGCAGCTTGTTCCCTTGAGGGCTCACGAGCGATGAGTGGTGCAGCCTTCAGAGCGCAGGAACAAGAGGACGCTTGCCTGGATTCCCGCACCTTTTATCTTGCAGCAGGAAGGAGGGGCAGCGTCCCCATCCTGCCCAGAGGTGCACGGACTTCCGGGCGGGTGTTTAGGACCACCCTTTTAGGCGGCGGGGGCGTGCTCCAACCACGCCGCTATGGGCATACCGGCCGGGACACCCCCCCACGCCCGCAAAGGTTTCCCGGGGGATCGGGGCACCCGGCCATACGTTCGGGGTGACCGAGTGGTCTCCCCTTTCCATATGGTCCGGGATGCCCCCCACCTCTTCCACCACCAATCCCAATGGTAGGAGACAGACACAGTTTGAACTTTTTGAAGGCAGGGGGGCCTCACGACCCCCCAGATGTATTTATCACCACTGCTGATAATGCTTTAACCTCACCTTCTAATATACCAGTATGTTGCGCGAGATCATCAAGCTTCTCCTCCAGTACCTCACATTTAGCGTGAATCCCCTTTTGATACATTTCGGATAGCTCAAATTTTGTGAGAATAATCTTGACATGAGGCTAAAAACATTTTCTCGATCAGGTATTCCCATTTATCTTCTACATTAGATCGGTTACCTCTGTTTCCAGGTATAATGTTCTCACTTTGCTTGGGGTTCTCCACCTGCGCAGATGACCCAACAACATAAACTTGGCTGGAATCAAAACTAGCATTGAGGGTTGTCTCATGGTTCAAATTTTCAGCTTGTGGCAATGCGCCCTGTTTAGGCTCTGCAAGTGAAGCAAATCGATTTTCCAGGGGAAGTAGAGCAGTTTGTGGCTTATTGTGCGTTTTTTTGTGGCTTATTCCCCCTTTAAAAAAAAGAAATTATTAGCATTTTCTCAAAGAAGATACATCGTACATCAACAAATAAAACATACCAGTACATCGTTACAGCAATATGGATTACGGCTCCATCAGGCAATATAATCAAAGAAAAATTATAAGGCAGTGAGTGGTCTCATCCTTAATACATCTGTCATCCTGAAATGTACCAATCACATTAAGCAGGTAGCTCCATGATGATGGCGCATGAGCTTTGGAATTTTGGCACCCAGGAAGCAGCTTATCACACTGTCAATATTTTTTTGGACACAACAAACACATACTGACCCCAGCCATGCCCCCAGGTGGTAAAATCCAGGGCTCGCACCCAAGACAGCACCTTCCGAGGATTAAAGGGAAGAGTTGTTTATTTGCCTCTAGATGTCAAGAAAAATATTGATACAATTGGTGTAGAAAGAGTAGAAGATGATCATCTGGTTATTCTAGTTAATGGGGTTCCGACAAAGAGTAAGAAAATCTGGCAAGATTTAGTGGATGTTAGGAAAGTCAAAAAGGCAACGTTGTATTTGGTCAAAAACAATGAGTACTATAAAGTGTTAGAGCAGAGGAAACAGCTACAGAAGAAGACAGTGATTGTTCAGTTGGCCAAATTGAAAAAGTTGATGTGTCTAGAAGTGAAGAAATATATGAACATTATACTGTTCATCCTTTGCATTCCAAAGAAGTAATGGGGAATGCAATTGACTTGTTTCAAATGAAAGCAGCAAAAGGAAGTCCTATTAGTGTATGGGAAGAAAAGTTGGAAGCTCGTTGTTTTCCACAGTTATTTCCAACAGGTCGAGGTGGATGATATGACGATCGACCAGTTCAAATTCCTCTAGCTTCAAATCTAAACAAAAACATATTCGAGTCGGATTTTAGCATAAAAGAATGGAAGAACAGAGCCCTTCCTTCATTGACTAAAGAGCGAAGGCGGATAACAAAAGCGGACCAAAAATACAATTTAAAATCGGGAAAATTAAGCCCTCCTTCGTTCGTGCTGTTTTTCATAAAGCTCAGTGATCTTCTTGCTTTTTTGTACCCCCCGAAAAATCTACTGAGTACTCCATCAAGCTTCTTAAAAATTGATTATTTAACGCTAGTGGTATAGATCGAAATAAGTACACATATTTGGGCAATGCGTTCATCTTGATCAAATTGATTCTGCCAATTAAGTTCAGGGGTAGTCTATGCCATTTTTTTAATAATAGGCTGGTGGATTTGGTTAATTCGTTATAATTTATATTATTAATTTCTTGTAATTTGGCCGTTATTCTGACCCCAAGGTAAGTAGCAATGTTGCAGATCTCAGGCACTATCACGGCTGGAGTGTAATTAGCTATTATTTGCGTTTTTTGTAAATTTAATTTATAACCCGCTACCTTCCCATATTTTCCGGCTTCTAATACTATTCCCTTTAGTGCCTCAACGATATCTTCGGTATAAACCGCGATGTCGTCGGCGTATGCAGTTATTTTTAGCTCTTGTGGTCCTGATCTAAAAGGTGCAATCTGGGTTTGAGATTGAAGGGCAAACAGAAAAGGCTCCAATGAGAGGGCAAATAAAAGAGGTGATAAGGGACAGCCCTGACGGGTTCCTCGTTGGATCAAAAAGTCTGAGGATGCCAGCCCCCCATAACTGGTGTAAGCGGTTGGGTTATCATACAATGCTTGTATGCACCGCAAAAATTGTCCCCCGAACCCTATTTTGGACAATACGCACCAGAGAAAGTCCCACCCCACTCGGTCAAAGGCTTTTTCAGCATCTAATAAGATCATACCGAGTGGGGTGGATTCGGTCTCTGCTACATCGAATGCTGTAATAGCCATATTAACATGTATGGTAGTATCTCTCCCAGTTATAAAGCCATGTTGTTGTGGATTGATGATCTGGGGCATAATAGGAGCCAATCTTAGTGCTAAAATGTTGGCAAAAATGTTTGCGTCAGTATTTATTAGAGAGATAGTGCGATATGACCCTCTCTCTATCTTCGGTTTGTCTTTCTTCAAAAAAAATATTATTTTTGCCCTATTCCGGGACTTAGGTGTTTTTCCATCTGATCCTACAGATTGGATGACTTTCAGCAGTAATTGTTCAAGCTCTTTTAAACATAGTTTGTATATTTCTAAGGGTATGGTGTCTTCCCCTGCCGCTTTTCCTACAGGTAATAGGGCTATGGCTTGATGTAGTTCAGCCATTGTTATGTCATCAGATAATGAGTCTATCTCTGGAATGTTCTGAGTATCTACAGTATGGTCTTCAATATATTTCTGTATGTCATCTAGGTTAGGCTCCACTTCTGGGGTATATAAAGTTCTATAAAAATTGGCGAATTCTTCTAAAATATCTTGTGGTTGGGTAGAGATTTTATTACCAGCCCCCCGTATATTTGTAATTGTAGAGTTTGCTCTGTCCTCGGCGGCTTTGTAAGGCAACATTTTCCCGATTTTGTCCCCCGCCTCATATTGTGTTATTTTAAATTTATGTAAGTTGTTTATACTTTTCTGAGTAAATTTGGTCTTGGTTTCGTTTTTAAGTGAGCAAAATTTAAGACCAATTTCTGTGCTCGTTGGTAGGTTAGACCGAAGAGCTGATAATAATAGTTCTTCTTGAGTGGTTATTTTTGACATCAATAAATCATTATTTTTTTTATGTTCTAAATTTTGTCTGATCACGTAAGCCTGAGTAAAGCCCCTAATACTTGCCTTACAAGCATCCCATACCATAGCAGGTGAAGCTGAATTTGTGTTTATATCTATAAATTCTGTAAGGTGTAATTTTAGTTGCGTCATATAACATGTGTCTGAAATCAAATGTCTAGGAAAAAAAATGGCCTGGGAGTAGCTCTAATATTTGCTGTTTTAAATATCAATATTATAGCATTGTGATCAGAAGAAATTCGAGGGCATAGAACCATGGAGCTATCTTTCAGTAGATTGTCGCTTATTAATGCCATGTCTAGCCTTGAGCATAATTTGTGGGGTGCGGAATAATAGGTATACCCCGGTTTGTTTGCGTATAAGTGTCGCCAAGCATCTTTGATATTGTGTATGCGACATAGGTCAAGAATAGATGACCTGGTTTTATGCATCCTTTGATGGCTACCAGATCTAGTTATGTCTATTCTGTAGTCCATAATACAATTAAAATCCCCCATAATAATAAGTTCTCCCTCCCAATCCAAAAGTTTAATATTCAAAAGGTCAAAAAGAGGGGACTCATCTGTATTACAGCCGTAAACCACACATAAAACATTTTTTACATTCTCAAAACTGATCTGTGCTATTGCCCATCTGCCATCCTTGCCACAAGAAGTTTGTATTATTTCAGCCCTAAATCGTCTATCCTTGAGAATGTTAACTCCTCTTATAGATTGCCCAAAAGTAGAGCAAGCGATAATTTCGTACCCCAATTGGTTGAGTAGTTTTTTATCCTTCCCAGCAATATGTGTTTCAGATAAGAGGGCAACATGGGGGTTATGCATTTTCAATTCTTCTTTTATCAAACACCTTTTGTTATTACTATTTAGCCCCTCTACATTTTAAGCTAAGCATTTTATTTCATACATCTAAAAAGTAAAAAAGAAAAAAAGAAGGAAGCCTTAAATTTTACGCTTATCTCAGATTGGCCAAAGTATTGTCCGTGGTATCCACATATCCTCATACATTGCCTACTTCTAGTGTCATTAATATGCAAAAAAATTCTAATATCATTGTATAAATCCTCCCCCTCAGCCTGTGAATGATTTTTTCTGGTTTTTCCCTCCCCCCCTCAACCCCCTATTGTGCGGAGAAAGCCCCCCCAACCCCCCTCCCCCCTAGCTCTTACCCCGGCCGGGGAAGAGCCGTCCCTCTGCATCTGCTGCCGCTGGAAGGGCAGCCTACTTGGCAGGTCACGTTCAGAGGCCCCCGCCCTCCCTTTACTTATTGTTTAAGCAGTTTATCAGCAAGTGCATAAAAGGTAAGCTAAACATGTTTCTAGTACATAGTGATGCATATAGCAAAAAAGCTAGAGCAGAGTTCGATAGACCCCCCGTATAGCCAATGTTGCTTGGATATAAAGATTTCTAATAAGAGTAAGTCTTCCAGTAAAGCCAGTGTTTTTATTTATATTAAGTCTTGGTCTTAGTCTTACTCTTGCCCGCGCCGATATCAGCTAAGTACGCTTCTGCTTCTTTTACATCTGTAAAAAAATGAGTGCGTCCCTCTTTGATAACCTTAAGACGTGCTGGTTCTTGAAGAAACGCCTGACCTCCACTAGATTTAATTGGGTCTATTAATTTGCGTAACATCCATTGTCTGTCCATTGTTTCTTTGCTGAGGTCAGAGTGAGCAAAAATTGAGATCTCGCCAATAGCTACGGGGGTGTTAGGACGAGCTCTCTGCCAAATAGCCTGGCGCA
Organism: Lissotriton vulgaris; assembly: GCF_964263255.1. Taxonomy (NCBI): domain Eukaryota; kingdom Metazoa; phylum Chordata; class Amphibia; order Caudata; family Salamandridae; genus Lissotriton; species Lissotriton vulgaris. The sequence continues at coordinate 10,498 of NW_028249130.1, forward strand.
ATAAAAAGTTTGCAAAGATAATTAGAAAGGGGCGTGGGAATTGGTTCTCCCTGTTTCTCTGTATCAAAGAAAGGCGATGAGCTCGCTGAATTTGTGAATCCCAAACCCAGTCAGCTAGATCAGGAAAAGCTTTCTGAAACAGACCCACTAGATAAGCCCTCGGATCAGATCCTTCTGCTCCCTCCGGTTTGCCAAAAAGTCTTAATATTGATCCTCTCTGACGATTCTCCAAATCTTCAATCTTTTGTTGAAGTGTCACGAGCTGTATCTCATGCTTGTCGGCTGCAAATGTTGTTTTTGTGCTTGTTTCTTCCAACACAACCACCCGTTGTTGTAGTTCCACGATGTCCTGTGAAACTCCCGCAAATTTAGTAGTAAGTTCTTGTAAAGATGATTGTACTTTGCTATTATCCTCCCTCAATTGTAAGTAATGTTCCTTTGCTTCAGCCCGTTGGTTGCCCAATAGTTGTAGTATTATATCTAGTAAAGAGGAATCAGCTGGCTCTTGTCTTTGATTTAATCTCTCTTTAGAGACAGTTATATGTTTGTTTGTCTCCAGACTAGTATAGGGAGGTGAAAATTCAAAAGAGGGGCCCCCAAGAGAAGGGGGAGTGACAGTAATTGCAGTTGCTGTGGCAGTAGAAAGTGCGTGGGGTTGTAACATATCAACTTCTGTTATGGGTGAGTCTGCTATAGACTCATACGTAACCGATAGTACTGGATCAGGTGGTCTGTCCGATGATATATTAGGTGATGGATTGGGTGAAATAGTTAGGGAGCAGCTTTCTAAATTAGCAGAGCTGGTTGTGTTACACAAGATTTCTTTATTAGATATGGGTTCTGTGGGGCTAGCCCCTGATAGTCTCTGTGTCATATTTTTTACTAAACCTTTTGCTTCAATCCATCTTCTTAGTGGGCTTTTGTCCTGTAAAGCCTTTATCGATATTTGACTGTTGCTTGCAATGGATCTGTTTAACAAGGCACCAGCTTTGCCACATTTCTTTACCCTAGATTTATTCTTCTGTTTACGCCCTTTTTTAACCCCTTCCATGCGGCCGCGATTCCCCTGGTGTGCTGTAAACAACACGAACAAGGGCGGGCCATGACGAACCTCAGCCGTCATCAGCACACGAGCACCGTAGTGCATGACGGCTGGGGTTCGTCATCAGCATGGAAGGGGTTAACTCGTGTTTTTGTTGCATTGCCAGAATAGTCATCCTTTTCCCCCTTCTCTCCCAATTCATCCTCTGTTTCTGCATCAAGGTCCTCGAAGGAACCTTGCTCAGTCAGGTCAGTGAGCTCCACCACTAGCCCGTAAGCCTCCGCCTCAACCATAGGGGCAGTAATATCTGGTTCGGTGGGGGGGGGTAAGCCCGTAGTGTCAATGCACACCTCTCCGGAAAAAGTCTGATTATCTATGCTCAAATTAGGGCATGGCCCGTCTGGCGTTTCGACCTCTTCAAAAGCATTTAATTCCCTGGTCGTTAGCGGCTCAGAGTTACTGGTAAGCCCTTCAGGGGTTGTAGACATCACTGAAGTATTGACATCTTGTCCCCCAGCATTAGCTGCAGCTTTTACTTTCCCGGTCGCTGTGGCCTGAGTTACGCTTGTTGAATCGCCCCCAGCTACCTCCCCTCTTGCTGCCATTGATTTAGTTTTTGCTGCGGTTTTGACAGCACTCTGGCCAGATTTTTTTAAATGCACGTTTGAGGGTAAATTAGGGAGTCTCTGCACCTGTTTTGCGATGTCTCCGCTCTCCTGTCGCTGGCCTCCCAGCGTGTTAGGGGCTATTGTAGTCTCCGTAGGATCACCAGGAAAAACGGGTTTTGCTTTTCCTTTTTTTCCTCCTCTCCTTCCTTATCGGCAGCAGCGGCAGCAGAGGCACTCTACCGTGAAGTGTTCCCTGGGGTAGCCGAAGCCGATAAGGTCAAGGGTGCTGCTACTGTTGCCGTAGATATTGTAGATTTTGCCAACGGCGTTTGTATCGTATGTTGTAGCACTTGTGTAGCTGGGGGAGGGAGAGGTGCCGCAGTTCCCGCTGGCTGCCTGCTGTTTCGCGTGGTTCGCGGAGGGTTTTTTGGAGACATTCTCTTCGGCCACCAGGAGTGTAAAGCTCGATGATTGAGGCCAGACCAGCCGAGCCCTGAATTCCTAAAGAGACCGTAAATCGTCCGCCGGAAGAGTTCAACCGTGGCTGTGAAATGGAACATCGGTGACACGCCACACAAAAATACCGTCTTAATATCGTTTGCAAATGTTTTTTTCCTATGGGTAATACTCGCTCCTTTTCTGCATGCAAGCGTAATAATTTTAATATAGCTATCGCATCATTGGTGTTGCACCGTGTTGCTCCGTAAAGGGTAGGGAGGTGAGCCTCCAGGCGAGCTGCTCAGTGCAGATCCTCACTCCGCCATCTTGGATCAGCAAGCGAAAAG
>NW_028249131.1:0-15055 GCF_964263255.1 Lissotriton vulgaris
CATTAAAGAAACAGAAGAAGACGCATATCTGAAATAACAGCCACTTTCTCACAAGTGTCACTATCCGTTTCATTACCGCTAATTTGCTGCATAGAGTACGGACACAACGCTCATCTAGTAACATTACTAGTGTGCGAATATGAGTAGCTACAATTACTTAATGTCTATGGTTGTTTGTTCTGTTTGTTGTTTTTTTCTCAACAGGTTTTGAGCAAATAGAGGAACATTTCCTACCTCTTTTAATCGTACCTTAGTGGGTGCGATGCATATCGGGTCAAACAAACCACACCTGACCACCACTAACTCACCGTACACATAGGCCCTGATGAAAGCCAGCATACACAGCAGTCTGGCTGAAACATATAGACCTCATTCTTATGTTTACAGGATATTGGAGACATAATTGCACCTCCTTACATATCTGCCTTGTTGTTTTTAATACTGCCAAGGGTCCATTATTAAAATCCTTTAGTCAAACGGGACCCATTGGACAGCTTTTAACACACATTCATTCACTTTACTACACTCTCACTACACAAACCAGCTCCGCTGTAGTCAGGCATCGAAGCACACCCAAAGGTCCACTCGGTGCCTTGGGTGGGACCCGATGATGAAGCATGCCACCAACTAGGTTGGTGGGTGAGGGTCTTCATACAAAATGTTTTTTCTCCTGACATGGATATCTAACTTCCACTAATAAGCTAGTTCTCATTGATATTTACCTATTGTACCGGTGGAAGTGAACTAGCCCACACTATTCCTCTCTCCCCCGTTTGATTATTACAATATGCATTTTGAACAGTAAACATAAGATGAACGCAGTTTAAAATGTGGTCTAAAGACGCTTTAATGATCCTAGACACATAGTTAAAACTAAACAAGGGCAGAAAAGCCATGTTGAGAAGAAATACAGAAGTTTTTTTTATTATTGTATATAGAATCCTGTTTCATTATTATGTTCCACCCCTTGCAGACTCTTAAAACATGAGCAAACAAAAGGTTATTTTTATTGTAGTTTCATATAGTGAACTCTGCCCAAAGGCAGTGATTATAGGACTACACGTCACTTAACAGAAGATCAAATTAATTTTTATTTTAGGCCTTGGGCAATAAAGTCCTTTGCCCAGAATCACAGGATATTGAGATGAGGCTGGGACTGGAACCTAGTTCCATAGTTTCAAATTCAGCAGTGCTGACCCTAACATTACATCCTCTCAATTTTGTTCTCTGGGAAAGGTGCCTCACAGTGAGGCCTATGCAATTATGCAACCTCTCCACCAATGCGTAATGTCCCCAAAGTTAAAAGCTCACTGTTATCATTGTTGTTGTACACCGACAATGCTGTTCTACTGGCCCGCACCCCTAGGGCTTTCTGACTGCTAGTCCAAGGCTTTGTAAACCTTATGGCCTCCCTAGATTTACATACTAATTTTAATAAATCTTATATTATGTCTTGTGGCCTGAAAAAGTATAACTTGGCTTCTCTCACTGTGGGCGAGTCTAGCCTAAACTGCACTAGCACTTTTTCTTACCTGGGACTAGTCTTTTCTGGAAATGGATCTTGGACAGCACATGTTGCACAATGTAGCAATACATTTTCCAGGCGATTACCTCGCTGTTTAGTTTACCACAACGTAGGAGGGGTAGAGCCCTCCTCCCACTTTTGCAGACTTTTAGAATGCAATACTGCCCGATAGCTACATATGGGGATGAGGTTTGGGGTATCCACGAGTGTAATTCAATTTAGAAAATAGATTCCGCAGAAGAATTTTAGGGGCTCCATTTCTACCTCAGGTTTTATTTGCCACATGGGAGGGGCAAGCTAAAGTCTGCAGCAGCCAGAACAATACTGGCTTAACGACGTTGCTGCAAGCTACCTCCTCCTAGTCTTCCTGCCCATGATGCTAGCCCCACATTGCAGTGACCTGGCGGGAAAGAAAGAGTAAGGCTCTGTGGGCCAGTTGATAGAGCTAACAATAACCGGCCCACAGGTGACACTTAGGCACCAGCCCATCCCCCAATGCCCAACTACCCTCCTTCCCAATCCGATGCTGATGAGACGGTGTGGTGGCGAGCACCTATGTGCAGGCCTAGTGTAAAAATGTTTGGGCTGCAGACTGAATCTCTGTTTCCTCCACTAAAAAACTCAATACATTTGATAATTTTTATGGTCCTTTATTAAATACAATTTTTGTTCCAATATTTTTATAATTTATTACGGAACAACAGAGGAAAGAGCACAATCCGCCATCTTTGCTGTCTGCAAAGCTCAAGAGAGGAGTGTCCGACAGGATCAGAATGCAATGTCCACATGCCCTGTGGTCATCCCTAAAGCCTGCACAGACTTCTTCCCTGCAAACAAGAGACTGCGTCCCTCCAAGCAATGGACTGCACCCATACTATCAAGAGGCTGGCTCCATCTAACACAAGACAGCATCCCTCCAAACACAAGACTGCAGGGCATATTTACAAAGAAGTGAAAGAGCACGGCGTTAGCCTTCTTGGTTTAATGCCGCACCTAGCCACTTCTGAAACGCAGGGCTGCACCATATTTACAACAATGTGGTGCAGCCCTGCATTTCCTCCTGTGCTGGTGCTAATTACAGCTGCCTAGCGCCAACGCAGGCTCCCATGCACTGAGGTTCCGTAATTCTGAACCCGTTTCGTAAAGGTCATGGTATCGTTACGATTTTGGTAGTAACAGACCGCAAATGACGAGTACCGCAAGTACTAGTGTTTTCGTCATGTTCGATCAATGGATTCACTACGTATTTGGGGATTTCGTTCTGAACCTTCAGGTTCCATTTTGTGTACGGCAGCCATTTTGTGGTTTCCCCCACATAGGCCGATGACTACTGCCGAACGAGTCTTTGGGACACGTACACCTTTAGCTGACTTCTAGATGACCTGAGCAGACTGACCCTGTTGCCTGAAGCCAACCTTGCTGAACCAGTTCCTTGTCCGGTAGCTGGTCAAGATAGAGATCAAAGAGCAGGACATTGTTGAGTTTATGGTACACGCACACACCCTTCTATCTTGCTTCACATCTGTTTCTGTTCTTTCTTTTATGGCCTGTTTATGGTTTGGGTTGTGGTCTCTTATTATGGGTTTGTCCGGCCTGTCCGAGCAAGAATGTTGGGCCTTCCCGTGTAATTGATGGTGGGCTGGACAACTGAAAAGTGGGTTTGTCGTTATGCGATACCTTTTGCAATGTCACCTATGATTGGACAGTTTGTAAATAATGGGTGGTTGTCAGGAATGTGATTTTTAGCATAAAAGACGATGTCTCGCAATACGAAAATTGAGCAGTTTCTAGCGAACCTACCCGTGTCGTACTTCGTATATTTCTGTTCCTAGTTGCAGCCAATAAATTTGATCTTTGAAGTCACCGAGAAGTATCCAGTGTCTCTGTATTCTAAGACAGGTGAACCCGAAGACTTTGGTCGTGCCCCTGGCGCCGCTGGGTTCTAAAACCCGGTTCTTCAGTTGGCGCCCCACGTGGGGCGACTTCAGTGGTACCGGTCCAAGCCTGAAGATCATGAGGAGCTTCGTGAGAAAATTCTGGAGGAAGGCCAACCACTTCATCGACCCCTGTATGTCGTCGTGGTCCGAAGGTTTTTGCTGCGAGGTTCCCCGCTTTCCGACGGCTATGAAGGACTGCTGCCCTGACTGTCGCCCTGTCTTGTACCCTTTGACGATTTGTAGAGTGAGACGATAGACGGGTCTTCTGGTGATGTGATCGATACCTCAGTTAAGTATAAGTGGAGCGTCTCCCAGTCCTTAGTTTTTGGGTATCCTTCGGGATCTTTGATTTGGAACTTGCAAGTGCCAAAGCCGAGGGACTCGTATATTTGCGAGATTATCGAGTTTGGTAATCCCTTGAAGTTTGAAGCTAGACTAGTGAGCGAAGATGACTGGTCTTAGCAGACTTGGAAAGATATTTTGTTGTGGTTGTAATAGGGATTCCCGATTGGAGGATTCGTGTCCGATACCTTTGCTTTCAGTTTCGCCTCCAATTCCTACAACTTTGTCTCCTGTATTTCCTACTTCCTCTGATACTCCTGATACTGCTTCTACGTATACTTTGTCTCACCCTGTTTTTCCTCCTGTTTTTATGGCAACTTCTCCTTCTGTTCGACAGAGAATGACTGATACAGTTACTGGTCTTTTATCTCCCTTCTTTGGGTCATTGAGTATGACCCCTGCTTCTGCGCGTAAACAGTTGCGTAGCCAGATGCCTGGTCCCGAAGAGCGGGCAGTATTGGATCATATGGCTCGAAAGTGGATTGCCAATCCTTCGAGATATGATTTAGAGTCGGTTATGGATGTCTTCTGTCAGTGGGAAGCACCAAAGCAGAGGTATGTCTTTGACATGATGTGTACTTTCCTTAATGAAGAATGGTAAGATGGTGAGTTGGGACATACTCCGTCTGAGTTGTTCCGCGTACAGTCCGAGTTTGCGAAAGGAACGATAGGTGGTCTCGAGGTTGAAAAAGCAGTTGCGACATTGCTTTCGTTTAGGAATGTGCATCCTACTCAGCCGTTGTTTGAGCCTGATTCTTCCGTTAGGAGACAAGCACGACAGTATCCAATGAGGGAGGTTCCTCCAGTATGGAAAGATGCAGTTCAGGCCGATGTTAATAATGGTATTCAAGCTGTACCGGCTAATTTTCAGCGTGTTTGGGTACATGTTCCATGGAAGAGAGCTGAAGTTTTGGCTCTTAAGCAGACTTTACCTGACCCCCGTAAAAATCCTGCAGGGTACTATAAGGAGTTATCACAGACAGCAGACTCATGTATTATGAACTTAGCCGATATAGATATGTTGTTTGGGAATGTGGTTCCTCAACCCTTGTGGGGAATGATTCGTCATGTGGATCATGCACAAGAGTTAGGTGATACATGGAATAATATTGCAGCTGAAGATGGTCTCCAAGGTGGAGAAGCTAAACCTGAAGCATTGGTTTCAGAACTCCCCGGTAGGATCATTACTTATATGAAGACTTTGATGCCTGCTGTACGAGTGAATTGGGATAAGATGTCTGCATGTAAGCAGAAGAAAGACGAAAGTGTGTCTTATTTCTTCACTAGGTTTGAAGAGACGTTTATCGACCATAGTGGTCAAGATATGAGTATGGAAGGTGGTCAACGGTTGTTTGTCAATAAGTTTGTGCATAATTTGCTTCCCGAGTTGTGTACTAAGTTGAAGGATTCAGAGAGTTCATGGGCTGTTTCTTCGTCGGCGCAGATATTGGCTACTGCACAATATTATGAGAATAGGGATAAGGATGAGAAAGAGAAAGTGGATAGAAAGACTAAAGATTTGAAGACAAAGGTTCTTTTGCAGCAAGCATATCCGCCTCGTAATAATCAGCGTGAATATCAGCAACCTCAGCAGTTTCAGAGAAATTCGCAAAGGTTTGAGCCTTCTCAACAGCGTTTTCCTGTAGGCCCTAATCAGTGTGCGTATTGTAAAGAAGAGGGCAACTTTAAGAATAGTTGTCCGGTTCTGTTACAGCGTACGAATGGTGCTTCTGGTGTGAGAGGTCGAGGTGTTCAGCAAGCTCCTAGAGGTAGAGGACGTGGTGTGTTTCCCCAGAATGCACGATCCTTTCCTCCACAGAATTCTATGAACTGTTTTGACCAACAGAATGTGGCGACTGGTAGGACGACTCAGTCTATGCGGATGACTACTATGTTGAAGGTGAGAATATCGACGGTAATGATTGCTAGGACAGCCATAGACAAAGACAGGGAGTTGTGTCAGTTCCAGTAGATCAGAGTGGACCTTATGTTGAAGTGATTAAATCAGGTGTGCCAGAACCTTTTCTGTTGGATACTGGTGCTGCGAAGAGTTCTATTATGCACTCTAAACTCCCTGGCGCACCTTTGTCTGGCTTGACGAATGCTTCGGTAGGTTTTTCTGGTGCCCCAGTTTGTAATCCGGTTTCTAGTCCTTTATCTCTTTCTGTTGGACCTTGTGAATTTGAAGCACCCCTCATTCTAACGACAGGTTGTGGTGAGAATTTGTTGAGATTAGATTTGTTGAAAAGATTGTATGCGACTCTACATTGTTCTCCTTCAGGAGTACAGCTTACATTGGGTAAGGGAGTGATCTCTCCGATGTATTTGTCCAAAGATCGACTTCCACCGGAATTGCGTTCTCTCCCTGATACTCTTTGGGCTACTGGTCCTAATAATGTGGGTCTTTTGGAGATTCCACCGTATGTTGTGACGTTGAAGGCGAATGTTAGACTGCCACGTATTCCTCAATATCGGATTTCTAGTGATGGTGAAAGAGCACTTTTAGCGATCATCTATGATCTAATTGAGAAGGGTGTGATTGAGGAAACGAGAGGTAATGTGTGCAATAGTCCGGTTTTGCCTGTTTTGAAACGTACTGATTCTTCACAACCGCCTGTGTATAGGTTTGTGATCGATCTTCGCAAAGTGAACACGATCGTGGTACCACAATTTCCTGTTGTTCTGGATATTACTGCTTTGCTGACCATGATTCCTGCTTCTGCTACCTGGTTTTCGGTGATTGATTTGAAGAATGCTTTCTTCAGCATCCCGATTGCCGAGGAGAGTAGAGACATTTTTGGATTCTCTTTAGGAGGCCGAAGTTTTCGGTTCAAGCGCGCTCCTCAAGGCTATTGTGAGAGTCCACCCATCTATAGTCAGGCTTTGAAAACACAGCTTGATACGATTGTCTTACCTGACGGTGCTGCTCCTATTCAGTATATCGACGATTTGTTAGTTGCTGCTGATGATGAGGAGATTTGTAAAGAAGCTACTCTTTCGTTGTTGCGTCATTTGTCTAACCTCCATCATAAAGTGTCCCTTTCGAAGTTGCAGTATTGTCGACAAGAAGTGACCTACTTAGGTCATCTCTTATTGAAGGACGGAAGAAGATTGACCCCAGAACGAATTCAAGCGATTGCGAAAATGAATGTGCCAACCACACAGAAAGTGCGTGCTTTCTTGGGTATTACTTCATACTGTAGGCAATGGATTCCAAATCTTTCACTTCTTGCGAAACCTTTGTTAGCACTTACTGTTAAGGTACTCCGAATCCTATTCCTTGGAAGAGTTTTTCTGAATTGCGTGATGCGTTGTGTTCGGCTCCTGTGTTGGGTACTCCCGACTACCAGCAAGCCTTTTACACTCTATGTTCACGAGAGAGAGGGATGTGCGTTGTCAGTCCTGACACAGCAGTTCGGCGATAAACAACGTCCATGTGAGTATATTTTGTCGACTTTGGATCCTGTAGCTAGAGCATTGCCGAGTTGTTTGAGAGCTACAGCGGCAGCAGCTGTCTCTATTCAACAGTCTGCTGGTTTAGTGATGGATAATACGTTGATTGTGATGGTTCCACATGCAGTGGACACTTTGTTAAATAGGACTAAGACACAGCACTTAACTAGTGCTCGATTGTCAGGTTATGAACTAACACTTTTGGCGAGTCATGTGCATATAAAGAGATGCAACACGTTGAATCCATCTACGTTGTTGCCGATTTCTGTAGAGACAGATGTTCTTGAACAACATGATTGCTTTCTTAGGACAGAAGAGGAAACGAAGGGTAGAATAGACTTAAAAGAGACTCCTCTTGTAAAGTGTGATGGTGCCCTATGGGTAGATGGTTCGTGCTTTAAGCTTCCGAATCGTGATACGACTGCGGCATATGCTGTTACGACTTTGCATACGATTGTTGAAGCAGCACGTATCCCACAGAATTCAGCGTAAACAGCAGAGTTGATTGCATTGACAAGAGCGTGTGTGTTGTCGAAAGGAAAAAGAGTGACTGTGTATACCGATAGTCCGTATGCGTTTGGTGTGGCTCACAGTTTTGGTCGCTTGTGGAAGGAACGTGGGTTCCTCACGTCTCATGGTGCAAAAATGCAGCATGGTCAGTTGGTGAATGAACTTCTTGAGTTGCTTACTTTACCGATGCAAGTTGCGATTGTGAAATGCAGTGCACATAAGAAGGTTACCAATGACGTTGGTCGTGGTAATGCGTTTGCAGACAAAGTTGCGAAAGATGTGGCGAGAGATGTGATGAGTCGAATGTATGTTGCGGGTCCAGCAAGATGGGTTCCGGATAGAGGAATGTGTGAAGGTACGATAGAGAGCGTGAAGTCAATTCAGGCTGAAGCTACAGAGAAAGAATTGAATGTATGGAGAGAGAGTACGGGAAAATTGGATTCGACTAGTTGTTGGATTGAGTTGTCAGAGCATCAGCGATGGCTGTTACCTGATGCGTATGTGCTTGCAGTGGTTACAATGGCTCATGGAATGGCTCACATTAGTGCGAAAGGGATTTGTAAGTTGTTGGCTCCAGTATGGCTGAATGCAGGAATTCCTAAGTGTGCAGAGAATCTGATCAAGAATTGTATGGTTTGTCTGATGTATAATCCTGGCAAGGGAACTCCAACTCCGGCTGGTCACTTTGCGCCTCCGACGTATCCGAGGTTTTGCAATTAGATTTCATCCACATGGAGAGATGTAACAACCTGAAGTATGTCCTCGTGGTTGTTTGTGCCTTTTCAAGATGGGTAGAAGCATATGCCCTGAAAGATTATACTGCCTTGTCCACAGCTAAAGCCCTAATTACGGAATTCTTCCCTAGGTATGGTTTGCCAAGAATGGTCTGGAGTGATAACGGGAGTGAATTTGTGGGTCAAGTCATGAAGAGAGTATGCGAGGGTTTGGGCATCAGACAGAAGTTCCATGCTGCAAATCACCCCAATCTGCAGGCTTGGTTGAATGCTATAATAGCACCCTAAAACTGAAATTAGCCAAGATTCAGGCAAGCTCTGGTCTCCAATGGCCCGATGCTTTGCCATTAGCACTTTTGCCAACTAGGACTACGGTACATTCTCGAGTGGGACTTAGTCCTTATGAGATCGTTTTTGGTCGCCCGGCAAATGTATGGGGAGTGCAGAGGCGACAGAGTTTAGCGAGATTGAACATCCTATGCTGCTTGACTATCTGTATGAATTGATGGCTAAATTGCGTGTTTTACACCAACATGTTCACAAAACATTGCCAAAAGCATCTGAAGATCCAGGACATGCCATCGATCCTGGCTCTTGGGTTCTTATCCGGAATTTTCAGCGGACAAAAAACGATCAGCCGAGCTGGACCGGCCCATTCCAAGTTTTGTTGTCCACATGGACTGCAGTGAGAGTGCACAGTAAAAAGAACTGGATCCACGGCGTACATTGTAAGAGGGCTCCTTTGCCTCTGCCGTACGACCGGTGGGTCCAGGAGGGTGTAGGCGATTCAGAGACTGAGACCGTGCCACGTTTTGTGCCGTTCAGGGATGCACGTTTAATTGGGACAACCTCTGAGCGTGAGAACGACAACATTTTGCAAGAAGCTGTGCCTCCATCAGTTCGACTGGACACCACTGAACCTGAACTATTGTTTTGTGAACAGACATTGCCTGGTAAAGGACGTTATAATTTACGACCGAGAGTCATTGGACTAATAAAGTAAACACTTTTTTCTTGCTATTTTTTAAACTACGCTCTCTCATCTGAGAAACTGTTTTGATCGATTTTTGTTTTTCCAAACCGCCATCCGGGTTCAGCTGTAGGGTCGCGGTATAAAGACTCAGAGTGTACGGCTGGCAAACACAAGGTCGACAGTTCTGGTTTGTTCTAGGGCGTTCCCTGGGACATTCAGAGGTATACTTGAGCGAAGAGAACCAACTGCCGCGAATAGCACGGTTAGAGGATGGAGTTTTTCGAGATGGAGAGAGCTGTTGAAGAAATGAAATTTAAGACAAAAATATTTAAATTAATGAGTAGAAAATGTTTTCTGACAATGTGTCTTTTGATGCTACGTAGCCTGACGATGTTTTTGGTGGGTTATGTTATTTTCTCTTTTCAAGTGACATTTGCACCCACTACACAACCTATGCCTTTTCCTACTATTTCTTCGCATTCTTTTCATCCTTTGCCTGAACATGAGTCCATTAGAAGATTGGAATTTGCTAATAACTCTTTTGTTCAACCTTTGCACCAACATCAGCTAATAGTGAACACCACTAATTGTTGGGTGTGTGGTCTTATGCCTCATACTACTGATAAGGGTATTCCTTACCTGGTCCTGCCATTCAGCTATAATGGTTCTGTGTGGGCATACAGAACGATGTTCATTTATGCTCGCGAAGTTTACCCCCTACGTTCTGTGAAAGACAATCCGAAGAATAGTGCTCTAGTTAAGGTAATAGTAGACATGATTAGAGGAATTAACTCCTATGAGACTATCCCGAAAGATGAGACACTAGCGTATATCGGATGGAACGTGACTGGATATTAAGCATGGGCGAATTTTGCGAATCTCGCGTTCGCAAATTTTGCGGATTTGCGAACTCGCAATCCGCAAAATCCGCGAATTCTCACGAATTTGCGGAATTTTTTTTTTTTTTGTGTTCGCGCGGGTTTTTGCCAGTTCGCGAGGGTTTTGTACAATTTCGCAAACGCGAACTTACCTGTCGGGTCGCAAGTTTTGCAAACTTGTTGTTTCTACGTGTCCAGCCTGTTTGGGACACTCTTCTTCATCACTGCCACTCTCTGACTACTCATGCCACCCTCTGGCCCACCCATGCCACCCTCTGTTTCATCACAGCACCCTCTGGTTGTCCAGTGTACATTATTGTGGCAAAGCAAAGCACACCTTCCCTGCCTCAAGTGACCTGAATTAATTTGGGGCTGATTAATGTGTCACAGAATATTTTTTTAGCTGGCACCTGCTTCCTTAGTGCTTCCTGATTAGTGATCTTTTGCACTTGCTAAGTGCTTTCATTGTTGCAAAATTAGTTACAACACCTGCCCTGCCCCAACTGACAATAATGAATTAGGGGCTGATTAATGTGTCACTGGATTTGAACTTCCAGCCTGGCTCCTGCTTGTCTCCCTTAGCTGTAATTCAGGACCTTTGTGGCATATGTGTAACTATTCTGAGGGTCAGAGCAGGGTCACATAATAGTTGCAAGTAGGCAACTGAACTCTAGAGGGGCCCCTCAGGAAGCACTACAGGAAATGGCTACTAATGATGAGCTTGAACTTTTGAACCTGGTAAGTAGTTTCAGTTTTGCTAAGATCGTATTTCTGCAATTTAGCGCTTATTCGCGGGGCGTGAAGTTGAACTGGGAAGCCGCGAACTCACGCGAACAGTGCGAGCAAGCCATAAAATCCGCTGCTCGCAGATTTGCGGATTTTGCGGGAAATTCGCGAATCTCGCGGATTGCGAATTTACCAAAAATCCGCGAGCGGAACGGATTTTCCGCCCATGCTTACTGTATATGGTGTTAATCTGAGTGGAAACCAGTGGCAAGAATCCGAGAGCTCAGTTAGGGAAGAGTGTTTGTACTGAGACGTACGTTTTTGCGTCCCAGACTTCCCCATCGTTTTTAGCAGCTAAGGGTACCTATTTTGTTTGTCATGATAGAGCATATACATGGTTGCCCCCTGACTTTTCGGGAGCATGTTATGTCTCGTTCCTGTTGCCTCCTACGTATACTGCTGCGACAGAATACCATAAGATGAGAGTTGTTAGAGGTATCTTCAGTGAGGAAGATACCGCTGGACAAGAATTAGGAGACTTTTTGAAGGGTTTTCTGCCGTTTTGGGGACCTATGGTTAACAGCAGGAACATACGGCAATTGACGAGAGTGGTTGAGTCCACCATAGTTGAGACTGCCGGTGCCCTTAGTAATTTGACTGCCGAGCTCCAATCGGATCGCCTTATGACACTGCAAAACAGAGTTGCGTTAGACGTCATACTTGCAGATAGAGGAGGGGTATGTAAATTGATCCAATCGAGCTGCTGCCTTTTCATTCCAGACAACGCTCCGACAGTGTACCAGGCCATTTCCAAGCTACATAAGATCTCCGAGTCTATACATGTGGACAAAGGAGATTGGTTGTTAATGGGATGGTTTTGGGAATTGTTATCCACTTGGGGATGGAAGATTCTGATGGTCATTGGGATGGTTTTAGCTATCCTTTTCCTGTTCTGTCTTTGTGTACAGTGTGCTCCTGCAATATGTGGCCTTTGTGCTACTTCATGTGCAAGGAGACCTGTCCAGAGAGAGCTACTAAGTAATAGGATGATGCTTCAGCAACATCTTGATGATCTGATGAATATAGATCTGGATTCAGACTGACGTGAGTTTAGTTTATTGCCTATGTAAGGGCAAAAGGAGGGTCTGAGGTTCCGTAATTCTGAACCAGTTTCGTAAAGGTCATGGTATTGTTACGATTTTGGTAGTAACGGACCGCAAATGACGAGTGCGGCAAGTATGAGTGTTTCCGTCATGTTCGATCGATGGATTCACTACGTATTTGGGGATTTCGTTCTGAACCTTCGGGTTCCATTTTGTGTACGGCAGCCATTTTGTGGTTGCCCTCACATAGGCCGATGACTATGGCCGAACGACTCTTTGGGACACGTACACCTTTAGATGACTTCTAGATGACCTGAGCAGACTGACCCTATTGCCTGAAGCCAACCTTGCTGAGCCAGTTCCTTGTCCGGTAGCTGGTCAAGATAGAGATCAAAGAGCAGGACATTGTTGAGTTTATGGTACACGCACACACCCTTCTATCTTGCTTCACATCTGTTTCTGTTCCTTCTTTTATGGCCTGTTTATGGTTTGGGTTGTGGTCTCTTATTATGGGTTTGTCCCGCCTGTCCGAGCAAGAATGTTGGGCCTTCCAGTGTAATTGATGGTGGGCTGAACAACTGAAAAGTGGGTTTGTCGTTATGCAATACCTTTTGCAATGTCACCTGTGATTGGACAGTTTGTAAATAATGGGTGGTTGTCAGGAATGTGATTTTTAGCATAAAAGACTATGTCTCGCAATATGAAAATTGAGCGGTTTCTAGCGAACCTACCCGTGTGGTACTTCATAGATTTCTGTTCCTGGTTGCAGTCAATAAATTTGATCTTTGACGTCACCGAGAAGTATCCCTTGTCTCTATATTCTAAGACAGGTGAACCCGAAGACTTTGGGCATGCCCCTGGTGCCGCTGGGTTCTAAAACCAGGTTCTTCAGCACCATAGTGCAAGGTGGCCTAAGTTGGGGGAATGATTGTTTATGTGCAGGAAGGTGTCCCTTCCTGCACATAAACAATTGTAAATGTCAATTTGTAACTTCTATGTGTGCTGCTCATGAAGCACACATAGAATTTACAACTCATCATTTTTAAAATGATTGTTTATGTGCAGGAAGGGATACCTTCCTGCACATAAACAATCATTCATGGCGTTTTGCTGTTTTTATGTGTGCTGCACAATGCAGCACCCATAAAAACAGCAAAAACGAGGAGAAATAAAACTTTTCTCCTCGTTTCACCTCTTTAAGACCAGATTTTCCCTGGCATCAATTTTGGTGCTGCCCCATATTTACGTCACCCTTGTAAATCGGGGGCAGCTTGAACATCACCTATTACCCAACCCTTTCACGTATGGCGTGAAAGGGTGCCTTATTCACAAGGCGGCGTTAAGCCATGTTAAGTGGCTTAACTCTGTGTTGTGAATAAGGCGAAGCCGCTCTCGCTAGTCTACAGGAACGTCGCTAAAAGGGACTTGCATGAGACTGCATCCTTCCAAGCATGAGGCTGCATCAATCCAAGCACACAACTGCATAATCCATGCATAAAACTGCATACATCCAAGTATGAGACTGCATCCATCCAAGCAAGAGACTGCTTTCATCCAAGCATGAGACTTCATAAACCAAAGCATGAGACTGCTTTCATCCAAGCATGAGGCTGCATTCATCCAAGCACTAGGCTGCATCCATCCGAACATGAGAGTGCATCCATCTAAGCATGAGACTGTATCCATCCAAGCATGAGACTGCATCCATCCAAGCATTAAACTGCTTCCATCCAAGCATGATGCTTCAACACCAGCAAGATAATGCACCTCTCCAAACACAACAGCATGTCGTCAAGCATGAGACTGCAAGACTTCAACTGCAAAAATGTGTCCCTTCGTCCCTCAAAGCTAGAGACTGACCCCTCTCCACCCCCAAGCAAGAGTTGGCAGCCCACCAAAAATGAGCCAATATTCACCCGACTATGAGGCAGCATGCAATCACACATGAAAGTGCATGTCATCAAACATGAAACGCATGTCTTCAAACATGGGACTGTTCACCCTCCAAACATGAGATTGCATCATCCTTCAAAATATGAGACTGCATCCATTCAAGCATAAGACTGCATTATCCCAAGCAATAGTCAACACAGCTCTAGATATGAGAATGCATCTATCCAAATATAAAACAGCGTCCCTCAGAACATGATACAGCATTCCCCAACCAGAGATAGCATGCCTTCAAACAGGAGATTGCAACCTCCTAAACATGCGGCTGCATCCATTCTAGAATGAGACGGTACACCCTCCAAACATGAAACTGCATTGATCCAAGCATGAGACTGCATCATCTTAAGCAATAGACACCACTCCAAACATGAGACTGCATTTCTCTAAATATAAGACAGCATGCTTCATAATTGGGTTGCAGGAAAGTAGAGAATTACGAGGTGTGGGGATTAGACCTCACCATATAATACTGTCATGATACCCCAAAGATGGTCCTTGGGTTCACAGTAATACATTCTTAACTTAGTCGTGGTAGTATGGCAAAGAGCAGTCAGGCTTTACTAGAGGAACATATGTACCAACATGGACAATAAATAATTGACACAACTCGAGAGAAATCTGACACCAATATATGAAAAAAGAGGGTATTTTTTTCTTAACTTAGACACCAGAACGAACAGAATAGCACTCATATAACCAGAGTTACAGAGTTTTGAAGCAATATATAATCAGTGCAGAATAATACTGTGAAACTTTATCACGGCGGTGAATGGGAAAAACCACTAGTGACAATCAGTCACTTGAAGGTTGAGTTTTATGGTACCCTTGCAGGGTAAAGGTGATGCGGGTCCCGGGACGAAGCCACGAAAGTCAATTCAATTTTACCTAGCCTGTAGAGCCCGGTGCAGAGTTGTCCATCAATGA
>NW_028249132.1:0-18275 GCF_964263255.1 Lissotriton vulgaris
TCCACGCTAGACGTGGGCGGAAAATCCGTTCCGCTCGCGGATTTTGCGGATTTTCGGGAAATCCGCAATCCGCGAGATTTGCGGATTTCCCGCAAAATCCGCAAATTCGCACGCAGCGGATTTTTTTGGCGGCGCGCGGCGTTGGTGATACAATTTTTGCGGCGCGCGGCGTTTATCATCGTTTGCCGAGTTGTTTTTTTCGATAGTTTGCGAGTGCTGCGCCATTTTGGATCTTGCTGTGTGATCCCGCGGGAATTGGCGAGCGCGATTACGTCATCGCGGCTTGCCAGCGAGAGTTTGTCAACGCGAGTACGGCGAGATCACGTCTCGCGGTACTTCGCAAATTGCGAGATTTGAGATGCGGCGCGCGAAAATATAAATTTGCAATTCTGCACAAGAAATCCACCAGCAAGCAGCATAAACCTTCTAGAAATGATGATTTTTATGTGAATAACTCCTTAGTTTGACATTTGCCTGCACTTTTTTAGCGAGGAGTCCATTTTGGGGAGGGGGGCAGGGGGGTGGGAGGAAGGAAGTGCCCCATAGTCTTCAACTTCCTGTTCCTGTTCAGCAGGCTCCTCCCAGTGCTTTGTCCATCTCCTGGTCACTTTTCATTCGGATGTGGACCTGGAAGGATTACCTTTTGTGGATGCTGCTGGATCTTTGGATTTGAGGCCTTTTTGACTTTCTTTGGATCACTGTTGGATTAGAAATTTTACAAGTAAGTTTGTTTGGGGCATTACAGTTGCTGCAACTAAAATTTTGGGATTTTCGATTTTTTTGCTGTTTTGGGGCCTTTTCCCAGGGGTACTCAGTGGTGGGTGGACTGATTCTTTCTGTGGGTTGTCTTGAATTTAAACATCATGGAGGCCATAGATGAATTGGGATTGTGCTGATTTTTCTGTGTTTTTCGATTTTTTTTTTTTGTAAAATTTTGTGTTTTTCGATTTTTGACCTGTTGTTGGGGCCTTGACCAGGGGTAGTGAGTGGTGCATGGGGCCTAGTCTTTCTGTGGGCTGTCTTGAATTTAAACATCATGGATGGGATGGGATTGTGCTGATTTTGCAGTGTTTTTCGATTTTTGGGGGTGTTCATGGGGAGGGACATGCCATGTGGCTGGTGGCCATTTTGAGTGCAGCTACAGGCACTGGCCATGTGCTGGCAGGCAAGTGGCCATTTTGAATGCAGGCTTTGTTGTTAGGCCTCCAACCATTTTGCCTACTTTTCAACCTTTATTTATGCCAGGGGTAGTGAGTCTTGCATGGGCCTAGTATTTCTGTGGGTTGTCTTGAATTTAAACATCATGGAGGCCATAGATGAATTGGGATTGTGCTGATTTTTCTGTGTTTTTCGATTTTTTTTTTTTGTAAAATTTTGTGTTTTTCGATTTTTGACCTGTTGTTGGGGCCTTGACCAGGGGTAGTGAGTGGTGCATGGGGCCTAGTCTTTCTGTGGGCTGTCTTGAATTTAAACATCATGGATGGAATGGGATTGTGCTGATTTTGCAGTGTTTTTCGATTTTTGGGGGTGTTCATGGGGAGGGACATGCCATGTGGCTGGTGGCCATTTTGAGTGCAGCTACAGGCACTTGCCATGTGCTGGCAGGCAAGTGGCCATTTTGAATGCAGGCTTTGTTGTTAGGCCTCCAACCATTTTGCCTACTTTTCAACCTTTATTTATGCCAGGGGTAGTGAGTCTTGCATGGGCCTAGTATTTCTGTGGGTTGTCTTGAATTTAAACATCATGGAGGCCATAGATGAATTGGGATTGTGCTGATTTTTCTGTGTTTTTCGATTTTTTTTTTTTGTAAAATTTTGTGTTTTTCGATTTTTGACCTGTTGTTGGGGCCTTGACCAGGGGTAGTGAGTGGTGCATGGGGCCTAGTCTTTCTGTGGGCTGTCTTGAATTTAAACATCATGGATGGAATGGGATTGTGCTGATTTTGCAGTGTTTTTCGATTTTTGGGGGTGTTCATGGGGAGGGACATGCCATGTGGCTGGTGGCCATTTTGAGTGCAGCTACAGGCACTGGCCATGTGCTGGCAGGCAAGTGGCCATTTTGAATGCAGGCTTTGTTGTTAGGCCTCCAACCATTTTGCCTACTTTTCAACCTTTATTTATGCCAGGGGTAGTGAGTCTTGCATGGGCCTAGTATTTCTGTGGGTTGTCTTGAATTTAAACATCATGGAGGCCATAGATGAATTGGGATTGTGCTGATTTTTCTGTGTTTTTCGATTTTTTTTTTTTGTAAAATTTTGTGTTTTTCGATTTTTGACCTGTTGTTGGGGCCTTGACCAGGGGTAGTGAGTGGTGCATGGGGCCTAGTCTTTCTGTGGGCTGTCTTGAATTTAAACATCATGGATGGAATGGGATTGTGCTGATTTTGCAGTGTTTTTCGATTTTTGGGGGTGTTCATGGGGAGGGACATGCCATGTGGCTGGTGGCCATTTTGAGTGCAGCTACAGGCACTTGCCATGTGCTGGCAGGCAAGTGGCCATTTTGAATGCAGGCTTTGTTGTTAGGCCTCCAACCATTTTGCCTACTTTTCAACCTTTATTTATGCCAGGGGTAGTGAGTCTTGCATGGGCCTAGTATTTCTGTGGGTTGTCTTGAATTTAAACATCATGGAGGCCATAGATGAATTGGGATTGTGCTGATTTTTCTGTGTTTTTCGATTTTTTTTTTTTGTAAAATTTTGTGTTTTTCGATTTTTGACCTGTTGTTGGGGCCTTGACCAGGGGTAGTGAGTGGTGCATGGGGCCTAGTCTTTCTGTGGGCTGTCTTGAATTTAAACATCATGGATGGAATGGGATTGTGCTGATTTTGCAGTGTTTTTCGATTTTTGGGGGTGTTCATGGGGAGGGACATGCCATGTGGCTGGTGGCCATTTTGAGTGCAGCTACAGGCACTTGCCATGTGCTGGCAGGCAAGTGGCCATTTTGAATGCAGGCTTTGTTGTTAGGCCTCCAACCATTTTGCCTACTTTTCAACCTTTATTTATGCCAGGGGTAGTGAGTCTTGCATGGGCCTAGTATTTCTGTGGGTTGTCTTGAATTTAAACATCATGGAGGCCATAGATGAATTGGGATTGTGCTGATTTTTCTGTGTTTTTCGATTTTTTTTTTTTGTACAATTTTGTGTTTTTCGATTTTTGACCTGTTGTTGGGGCCTTGACCAGGGGTAGTGAGTGGTGCATGGGGCCTAGTCTTTCTGTGGGCTGTCTTGAATTTAAACATCATGGATGGAATGGGATTGTGCTGATTTTGCAGTGTTTTTCGATTTTTGGGGGTGTTCATGGGGAGGGACATGCCATGTGGCTGGTGGCCATTTTGAGTGCAGCTACAGGCACTGGCCATGTGCTGGCAGGCAAGTGGCCATTTTGAATGCAGGCTTTGTTGTTAGGCCTCCAACCATTTTGCCTACTTTTCAACCTTTATTTATGCCAGGGGTAGTGAGTCTTGCATGGGCCTAGTCTTTCTGTGGGTTGTCTTGAATTTAAACATTATGGAGGGCATGGATGGATTGGGATTGTGCTGATTTTGCAGTGTTTTTCGATTTTTTTGTGCTCTATAACTGAACTGATGTTCCTCTGTCTTCCATTTTTTTTAGGTGCACAAGACTCAAGAGAACCACCAGTGCCAGGAAGAAGTCCTGCAGCGGTGTGTGTGTGCAGCATAACGTCACGCGACGTCACGTCTGGCCTCAGACAACTCTACAATTCGTGCAACTGCGGCCTGCTGTCTGACCTGCTCTGAAGAAGATGGCCCCAAAGAAAGGTCTCCGTAGCTCCTCTAGCAAGAAAGTTGCTAGTAAGGAGCAGAAGAAGCAAGTTACCAAGGAGGCTGGTGTGTCACCCGCCACTTTTTTTGGGAGCAAAAGAAAAAGTACGCCTGCAGCAGCAGGATCTGCTGGGGACCAACCTGAGAGCAGCACCCCTGCTCCATTGGGTTCAGTGCCTCCACCACCACGCCAACTTAAGTCAAAGCCCTTGAGTGCTTCAGAGGCAGTCAGTGTACTTCTCCAATCACCATCGACCAGTGATGTTGGCTCATCGCAAGAAAGTAGCAGCAATGTCCCTGAATCAACACAGGTTGTTGTAACTCATCTGACAAGTGTTGAACAACCACAGCCGCAACAACAACACCATGTGCAAGTACACGCCCAAGTACATGTGGAAGGAGAGGCAGCAAAAGGAGATGCGCAAGCAAAGGTGCATGGACGTTCACAAGTGCCCACAATAGTTGTTCCTCCCGAAGTAGGGGCACATTTGGAAATCGACAATGAAGCTGAGGTATCATTGGAAGCCACTCCTCCTGATGATCATTCATTGTCTTCCACATCCCTAGCAAGGAAAAGATCAAGGGGGGTGTCTACATCTTCTTCAAGCCCACCTCGTTCTGGTGCAAGTGATCTGTCTTGGGAACCACGACAAC
The DNA here is from genome assembly GCF_964263255.1 of Lissotriton vulgaris. Taxonomy (NCBI): domain Eukaryota; kingdom Metazoa; phylum Chordata; class Amphibia; order Caudata; family Salamandridae; genus Lissotriton; species Lissotriton vulgaris. Next base: position 4,433 of record NW_028249132.1, read on the forward strand.
TGCGGTCTGACAGTGAGGCAGAGGCACACCATGATCTGCCACCGGTACCTAAGCGTAAAAGGAAGGTCGTCCAAAAACTCAAACCTATGGAGTGTGATGAGGCTCAACAAGAAGTGACAGATACTGCTGGTGATGAAGCCTCTCACGATGACGACGAGCCAGTCATCACAAAGGTCACTGCAGCCCCACCGGGCATGCAGCAAAGAGACATTTTGACCCTATCCCGAGAAGCTGCTGAGCGTGATGATGATGTCGGCGAGGAGGCAATGGAAATGGAATCATTAGATTTGGAGTTAAGTAGTACACCAAAACCTACCGCTTCCATATTTCTTCCTCGCAAGAAGGTACCCACCTCGTCCTCGACCTCAATTCGTGGTGGTGAAAGTGCAAAACGTACTGAAGTTCGGCAATCCACATCCTCCACTTCATCTGTCATTAGCAGCAGGACCACCACCACCAGTATCGACGCCTCCTCCGGCGGCGGCCCCCGAAGACATTTCAAGTCTCCAGTTTGGGACTTCTTTAGTGTTTGCCCAAAAAAGGAAAACGTAGCCATTTGTAGCCTTTGTAAGCTTCGATATAGTCGTGGTAAGCTTGGTTCTAACTATGGTACCGGAGGCCAGAGAGGTCATCTTGAGAGAAGGCACCCTGTCGAATGGTTTCCGCACCTAGAGGCGGTCAAGAAAGCCGGAATTGCACGTAATGAAAACGTTGATTTGTCATCTGCTGATGACGAGGAGGTAGAAGAAGACGATCCAAACACTTCACTTACACCCAGTTCCCATGTCAGCAGCACACCCCATGGGAGCCACACTAAGAGTGTGGGAGAGAGTGAGACATCAATGCGGAAAAGTTCATCAGCGAGCGTAACTGGGTCGAAGAGATCATCATCCCGTAAATCATTGGTCCAGGGCAACATTAAAAAGATGTTGTTTACAGAAGCGCAATATGAACGCAACCACCCAATGACCCGTCTGTATAACACTAAGCTGGCTAAAATGCTAGCTCTGGACCTTCTCCCTTTTTCTTTTGTCGAAGGGGTTGGTTTTCTAGAATTAGTGGCAGCGCTCTGCCCTAAATGGAAGGTTCCTAGCCGGTTCTATTTTGCCCGAGTTGCGGTTCCAGCACTACATGAAGATGTTCTGAAGGCGATTGGGGCAGCTTTGCAGAAGAGTGCTGTTCACACTATACATCTGACAACAGACATGTGGAGCAGTGGCGCAGGCGCTGATTACATGTGCATCACTGCACACTGGGTCTCTTTTTCAGGGGCTAAAGCAAAGCTAAACTCAGGTGTTGACACTAACATTGTTTTTAAAGGTGCTCGGAAACATGCAACACTAGCCATGTTTGGTTTGGATAAACGTCACACAGCAGAAAACATTTTGGATGTCTTTAACACAAAGGTCCTTAACTGTCTGTCCCCACTAAAACGCAAGGTTGGTTATGTTTCCACGGACAATGGCTCCAATATAGTTAAGGCCATGAGGGACGGTTACTATTTCAGAGTGCCGTGTTTGGCGCACTGTATAAACCTGGTTGTCCAAAAATTCTTGGGTAATAAACTCAGTGCAGCGTCCAGTGTATTGGAGAACTGCCGAAAAATTTGCAAGCATTTCAGGCATTCTTTTAAGGCCCGCAAGCAGCTGAGGAGCATGCTATATCAATGTCAAATGCCAGTGAAAGCACTCATCCAGGAGGTGGTAACACGTTGGAACTCAACCTTCTACATGCTTGAGCGTCTGTATGAGCAGTATACGCAACTCGATCAATATTTCTTGAAAGAGGGTATAGAGGAGCTGAGGATGGGTGGGCCGCAATGGAACATAGTTGAAAGCCTAACACGCATGCTTCGTCCTTTTGAGGTCTTCACGCGTGCAGTCAGCAAGGAGGACTCTAATTTGGGAAAAGCTATCCCATTGTTGTACATGCTGGAGGACCAACTGAAGGAGGTGTGTTCTGTGTTTCGAAAAGATGACAAAAAGAAAGGCTCTTCTTTGCTTCTGGCTGAGCAATTATTAGAGCTCCTACAAGGTGATGAACGTCTTCAAAAGATCCACTCAGAACAGCATTACATTTGTGCTACTATTCTGGATCCACGCTACAAAAAGGCGCTGGCAGGCAGAGCATTCTTTTCTTTTGCTGATGAAGATGTTACAAAGTACAAACGTTGGCTAGCCTTGTCAGCCAAGAAGTTTGAAACAGAACGGCTGGAAATTGAAGGAAATGGCAGTACATCAGCAGGCCATCCCCAGTCAAAACAATCCACTTCTGCACCTGTGGCTGTGGCACAAGTGACCTCTCAGCCGTTAAAGACACCGGCAACCGCATCATCTGCACGAAAGACAGCAGAAACATTGGAGGCTGAAGAGGATTGGCTAGCTCTGCGTGGGTTTGGTTCTCAAAAGGCCAGAGGCACAGCAAGAGCTACGCAAAGTGGAGGAACCTTGGAGGAGGACCTTGAGTCGATGGTGAAGGACTATCTGAATGACTCCACAGAGGTCTATGTTAATTCTGACCCATTGGCGTATTGGCATGGGAAAAAAGAATTGTGGCCACAGCTCACCAACCTGGCTTTAAACTACTTGTCTTGCCCACTCGCAAGTGTGTCTTCTGAACGGGTTTTCAGTGCGGCTGGTGGGATTGTAACTCCCAAACGGAGCCGCCTCTCGCCCAAAAATGTGGAGAGGTTAACAATGATCAAGATGAATCAGCACCTCATACCACCAGATATAAGAGTACGAGAGAGCGTGCCGGATGAAGAGGAGGTGGCCAGCACCATAGATGAGGGAATTTCTACTCTGTCAGGTGGCACTGACCTCACCCGGGCTGAATTCGCAGAGTATGATGACGAAGCCTTATTCTTATTCCTGGACCGTGATTCCGACTTCGAGCCCTGAAAATGAGACAACGAATCAATAACTTTCTTTTTCATCCTTATTCACTTTTATTCCTGTGTGTCTGTCTTTCTTTGTTGTGCACAGTTAATATAATTCAAACTTTAATCAGATTATCACAAAGACAAGCCCATCAGCAGAACTGTCTTCACTTGTTTGCTAATTTATTTGAAGGTGCCGCAGTCTGCATTCCTCAGGTTCACAAGTTCAGAAGAACATGCTCCTCTATCCTCCTCCTCCAGACTCCTATTTCCATCAAAGCAGAGGGCTGGTTTACGCCCAATGAAGAAAGACTCAGCACTTGTGGGGGTGTTGTTCTACCTCTTTGCAGGTGAGTTGACGGGTCTGGGGCCATTGCTGGGAAGCACTAAAAGTGGTTTGTGCCAAATCCGAGGCGGAAATTTTTTTGTGTTTTTGATGACTTGCTTGCCTTTGAGGTGCTCTTAGGGGGGGTTCCGTCTGTTTGTGGGTGAGTTTCATGGTCTGAGAGCATTGCTGGGACACTCTAATCTTGATTGCATTTGCTTTTCAGGAAATCCGTCGTGCCAACCCCGACTTATGGCCTAGCTACGCAGCGCGTTTGGACCGAAGGCCCAGAAATATTGCAAGTATGAGATTTTGCTTTTGGCCTGTTTGGGGGTGTTATGCTTCTTGGCGGGTGGGTTGCCGGGTCTTGGGGCATTCCTGGGAAGGTCTAATACCGGGTAGAAGTGGTTGGGACAAAATCCAGGCCGATTTTTTTTGGGCTATTTCAGACATTTTGCTCTATGTAGCGTTTTCGGGGGCCTGTTTGGGGGGCTTGCTGGTGTTTGCGGGTGAGTTTCGTGGTCTGGGAGCACTGCTGGGACACTCTAATCTTGATTGCATTTGCTTTTCAGGAAATCCGTCGTGCCAACCCCGACTTATGGCCTAGCTACGCAGCGCGTTTGGACCGAAGGCCCAGAAATATTGCAAGTATGAGATTTTGCTTTTGGCCTGTTTGGGGGTGTTATGCTTCTTGGCGGGTGGGTTGCCGGGTCTTGGGGCATTCCTGGGAAGGTCTAATACCGGGTAGAAGTGGTTGGGACAAAATCCAGGCCGATTTTTTTTTGGGCTATTTCTGACATTTTGCTCTATGTAGCGTTTTCGGGGGCCTGTTTGGGGGGCTTCCTGGTGTTTGCGGGTGAGTTTCGTGGTGTGGGAGCACTGCTGGCTATATATACTTTACTTTGCAAGAGGTTTGAAGCAAATCCATGGTGGCTGAGGGGACTTAGGGCCTAGCTGCAGAGCGCGCGCGGAGTGATTTGGGAAATTTGTGAAAAAGTGACTAAGTCCCCATTTTTGTACTTTTGCTCTTTGGCTGTTTGGGGGTCTTCTACTCGTTTTCTCCTGGGTTGACGGCTCTGGGGCCATTGCTGGGAAGCTCTAATACCGGATAAAAGTGTTTTGGACCAAATCCCAGGCGGAATTTTTTTTGTGTTTTTGATGACTTGCTTGCCTTTGAGGTGCTCTTAGGGGGGGTTCCGTCTGTTTGTGGGTGAGTTTCATGGTCTGAGAGCATTGCTGGGACACTCTAATCTTGATTGCATTTGCTTTTCAGGAAATCCGTCGTGCCAACCCCGACTTATGGCCTAGCTACGCAGCGCGTTTGGACCGAAGGCCCAGAAATATTGCAAGTATGAGATTTTGCTTTTGGCCTGTTTGGGGGTGTTATGCTTCTTGGCGGGTGGGTTGCCGGGTCTTGGGGCATTCCTGGGAAGGTCTAATACCGGGTAGAAGTGGTTGGGACAAAATCCGCGCGGAAAAGCCTTTAGTTTTGGCACTTTTTGTAACTTAGGGTTCGTTAGGGTTAGCCCTAGCAGCAGGATTGCATGTGTATCGGGGTGTTCTAGATTTTTCAAACTGAGTTCTGGGGTCTTAGAGCACTCGTGAGAATGTGTAATTTTGGTTGCAAGTCATTTGAAGAAAATCCATGGTGGGAAAGGGGGGATTTGGCATAGTTAAAGAAAGCCTTTGCCACTATTCTTAACTTAGGGTTCGTTAGGGTTAGCAGTATTTCTATTGCATGTGTTTGAGTGGGGGGGATTTCGAGTCTTGGAGCGATGCTGGCTATGGCTACTTTTGCTTGGTTGCTTGCAAGTGGTTTGAATACAATCCACGGGGGGTAATGGGTAATTAGGGTACTTCGGCCTACTTTTACTTTCAAAGTAAGTTTTGTCTCCAGTTTTCTGCTAGGCCTCGTTTTTTGGGTGGGAGCACTGCTAGGAAGATCTATTTTTGTTCTAAAACACAGTTTACAGTACACCTAGCTTGAGGGGCAAGATCCGCTACATTAATTTGCCCATACTTACTTATCCTTCAAAAGGTGACTCAGAGTACGCACTTTCAAAAACATTGTACTGTCTGTCTACTAGGAAAAACAAATTGTGACTTTTTGCACTCCACAGCCTACATACCTTATATTTATTTATCAGTGGTGTTGTAATATTATATCACTTCCTGTTTTTCGTTGAATAATTACAGGCCGGGTTTCAGTCTCTGCAATGGGGAAAAAAGGATGGAGTCAGGCTTCACAGTAGCGAGCCACAATTCAGCATCAGGCAGGCAGTGGACAGGGTGTCTTCTGGTGACCAACATCGGTGGACGAAGCGTCGGCTGCAATGGAGGAGTGCCGCTAATAGGAGGATTTTTTTTCTGCGGGCAACTTACTTACCACTTCCAACAGGACCACTACAACCACATAGATACAGTATCCCTTGCCTTTTTCTCTGACTGTGACTGCATTTCTTTGCTCTCTCTCGGCTTCTACATTGATCCCTTAACACATCACTTAGTCCACTCCACTATCTGCACCACACATAGTCATTTGTAAGTGCTCCTACGTAATTCGCAAGTCGCAGCACGCCCCAGGCCGTAGAGGACTGGGATGGCCCCAATGATGAAGCATGTCACCAAGGGGCAACCCTGGTGAGTGAGGGGACACCTAGAAAAAAAGCAATTTCTCCTTTTCTATCTACTATACCTTCTGTCAGGTTACGCAGCCCCTAAGCGCCTACCGTACTATGAAACTACATTTCCCATGAGTAGGCGGGAGACTTGCAGACTATTTAGTGAGACTATATGAGAGTACCCTTGTATGTTAGGACATCACTTCACTGATGCCTGTCTTGTCTTCTCTTACAGGTATCCTTTCCCTGCTGACCCTACCTTTACCCATCCCACATTTTTTATTTTAGTTTGTTATTTTTCTCCCTCGCCTAATGCCTCGAACACCCTGTGTTTACACTTCTGGGTGTTGGTGACATTTGGAGGTGGAACCATATTTGCATCGACTGGATCACGGGGAGTAAACGTGACACCTTCCAGACCAACCCCATTGAGTGTTGTTGTGAATGGATTTATAGTGACCAGCAAGGCTCTCGGGTATCTGGCTACAGAGACCTTATGTTGAATATAGTTATCAATAATTCCACACAGGCCCTGTACTGTCGCATTCTTTCTTTCCACAGTTGTCGATGATATATTCTTACTCTGCTTGACAAAGAACCATTGCTAATGTGAAAGAACTTCAACCGAATTAGTAGTTATACTTTACCATTTGTTAGGCTACAATGTGGCACTGCTCTACTGTACTTCTGTCACCTGCTATATTCTCAGTTGTACCGTTGAATTGCTCAGGAGGACAAACCAGATTTCATTTTCTTTTTTTTCATAGGCATGCAACTGCCACTGTGTCACACCACTACTACCACCGCTATGAGGAAATTTTATCCGACCAAGATTGCCAACGTTATTCGGTGTTTCCCGTGGAGCCAGCCCTGGGCCTAGCCCTACTTTCAAACACAAATTACAGGTAAGATAAGCGTTTGGTGGTTTGGGGGTATAATGGAGTATTAGTACGAGAGACGAGAGCCTGAAGGTAGTACTACTAAAGTCCTAGGACTCTTGGATTCACTTCACTTAGTCTGTGAGAGGCACTTAGTGTTGAAAACATTTGGGCATTTACACTTAAAGGAAGAAAATGGAACTAAACTTTCAGGAAAACAGTCAACGTTAAACCCCCACCCACCAGGCAAGCAGTAAAAAACAGGTATGCTCAGATAAAGTTTGAAAAAGTATATTTATATCCCTAACAAAATAATCTCCCGCAAGACCCTCCCTAACCCCAACGATTGTCCTTCAAAAGTCCCCAAAAACCCAACTCCCAATTCCCACCCCCCAAAAGTCTCTAAAAAAGGGGCAAGGGACACTATGGGTGGATGCTGTTCACTTTTTGGGCCAGGGCATCATGCTCCTCGCGGAGCAAGGCGAGCTCCTGCTGAAGGCGGGACACCATCAGGGTGGTGCGGCGCAGGCGTGCCTTCACTGCCTTGCAGGTGCAAGGCCTGTGAGAAGCAGCTGTTGGCCTTGCTGCTCGGCGGTGGCGTTTGCCTTTGGCAGCCCGGCTCAGTCTCGGTGGACCACTGTGCTGGGTCACGGTGGCAGCCGGTGAGGCCACGGAGGACGACGTTGTCGTTGTTGTCGACCGCACACTTTCCACGTCCTCCAGGGCCACCAGCCGCCGATATTCCGCAACAGTGGCCTCGATTCTCCGTTGCCGGGCCGCTCTAGCCAGCTCCTTCCTCCTTGTTCGTTTGGAAGGAGAACCTATATGAAGAAAGAAAGACATAGTCTGTAACCAATGCTCTTTAAGATTAACTCAATCATTCAGCAGAAATGTGTGCTGCAGTACAACTAGCAACTTGCAAGCGCATTACATAACTATTGAGGCCAGTATCTATCTAACCTCACACTTCTTCATCCTTGCTCTAACATTAGTGGGAGTTTAAGGAACAAATTCTATGAGCACTGTGGACTTCCATTGGAGTCGACTATGAAAGTACACCAGTCTTATTCTTCTTCTTGTCTCTTGTTTTGGAAAATTGGTACGTTATTTTCTGCAAGCCGGCATAATGCCAGCGCGGTAAACTTGCACCCGAGAAAAAGAGACGCACGCCATGAGGAGTGACCTAGACTTGCGTTGCCGTTGCGTTACTGTACCCGTCCAGTACATGCAGGTGGTGAATCTCTTACTTTTCTATTACGGGTGGCACTGAGAATACTCTGTTACAACTCAAGGGCTACTGCTTAATTAATTTAACTTTCACCCTACAGTGGAAATGAGTACTAGAAATGGAAAATTGAAGAAGATAAATAATCTGATTATCTATCACTTCACATGGGATGTTTTTGCTTATATATGGGATGACTTTAGGTGCTTTGCTTTTTATTGAGTGACAGGCAGTGATACACCCACACATGAATGACTGAGTACTACTAAACTTATTAAGAGAGGTAGGGAGTGGCCACCATAATAACCGGATCTATGCAGTGCTTGCAATACAAACTACTGCTACTATTTATGGTAGTATTTGGACAAAATTAAAAGTTCTTTTCCTTGCCTTTCCTACACTGGAACGGACGTGCGGGTGCAGTGTTAGTGTTACATGCTCTTCAAAGTTACACTTAGTTCATCCACTGACCGTCTACTCTCTCTAGATCATGGGTACTCACAAACTTTCTCTCAGGGGCTACATTTACAGTGTAGTTTGGGGCCGAGGGCCGCACTGGTGGGGGCGGAGTCAGAGGGGGCGGGGCTAAAGCAAAACGATAACTTGTGACCATGAGGTTGCACACAGGTCCCTGCAGCAGATGCCCTCATCCACTGAGCCACCAGACCCAGCATTTACATACATCTCTCTCCCTCCTGCTGTCCCTCCTGCCCTCCCTCCATCTCTCTCTCCCTCCTGCCCTCCCTCTCCCTCTGTCATCTCACTGTGTGTGTGTCTATCTGTGTCAGCCTTCAGCCCGGGTTGAGACCGCTTCCTCAACGCGCACACACAGACAACAACACCAAAGTACTTAACAGGTCTTTAAAAGACCATTAACATATTATTGAGGCTTTGTTTGTTTTAGCGCCCCTGCTTCTCCACCCTGACAATCACTGCTTGCCCGGCCCCACAGAGCAGAGGCTTAGTTCTATTTCACCTCTTTGTGGCCTTGCATCTCCACTCTGCTCTGTGGGGGCCGGGGGAGCAGTGATTGTCAGAGTGGAGATGCAGGGGCGCTAACAGGTGAAATACAAAAAAGCCTCTGCTCTGTGGGGGCCGGGGGAGCAGTGATTGTCTGCAAGGTCAGCGCACCGCCAACGAAGGCTTGCCGGGCCACCACCGGCCCGCGGGCCGTACTAGGAGTACCCCTGCTCTAGATACACATATGCTATCTAAGAGTCAGATAGTAGCATGATCCAGGTATATGGACACATACAGTTTCTGTGTCACCCACCCAGGCTGTTGTCCTTCCACCCATCATTGCTTCATCATTCACCCAGCCATGCATCTCATATTCTTGCCTTCCCAGCTAGTCTTCAATCTCAATAAGTAAGGAATATATAAGAGCTTACCTCTGGCCGCCACCACCGTCTCAACTCTCACATCCGGCGCCGCCGCCTCCTCCCCTGATGTTGAATTGCCCTCCGCCTCCGTGTCGAGCACCACCACCACACTGGCCCCGCCACCAGATGTTCCACCTACAAAGTACATTTAAGAATCTTAGAATAAAGCACTCACTAGTCACTAGTATTTGGTCTAGGAATGAAGACATGTGAAAACAATGTAATTTGTGACTGTCTACGTTAAAGTTAAAAAAAATGTCCCTTTTTCCAGGGAAGGTTGTCTTGCTGCACTTTTTGGCACAACTGATGAAGGCTGATTTTTTAACACGCACCATTTTTCTCCACACAGACAGAAGATGGACTTCTAACAACAAGATCAAGTTGAAACCAGGTGAGAGCTCGGCTCGACCACAAGAAATGTCTTCAATTAATCGTCAGCACTAACCACTTTTCCATTATCAGTTAAACGTTTAGTTTTATTATGACTTCATTTTAATAAATGTGTTTACTTTTAATAAAGCTTTTAAATTTAAATACAATCTGTGTTTTTTGGTCCTCCAGACTAGAGTGACTGAACGAAAGGTTTTGCAATTTTTGCAAGCATGAGTCCAGATAGAACACTTCAAAAGACATTATGGACAATCCCAGAGGACTGCACTAAGTTGATAGAGCTATTGCTGACTAGAATCATGGGAGTTTCGCCAACCGTGCAATCTTAGTTAGCTACACAGACAGACTAATAAGAATAATCTAGTAATACCACAGGGAGTCATAGTAGAGGCAGGATAAGAATTTAGATACAGTCTACAAGAAGAGCAAAGACAATTTTGAAAAAATTCAAATGAGGAACGCTAGGAAAAATAGGTACTAGTCTAAAATGAAAACTTACTGGGGCCAGCAGAGGAGCCCTCGCCTGCCCGATCCTGGCCCTGTTGATGAACAGCATCCGCCGCCTGCTGCTCCTGTGTCCTCCTCTCGCCCCTGGGGGGAGCTGACGTACAACATGAAAGAAAGAACAGAAAACATGGATGATTGTTGCTTGTCAATGTCAACCAAATCAAACATTTCAAAAGAACAATAACAAAATATTTCCGCGAAATTATATTGATTATGGTTACTTTTTATTTATTTGCGGACCTGTGACTTCGAAAGTCACGTAACTCACTAAACAAAGTACTGAAACGTTCACCTAGGACTGGCAGGCAGCAGTCCGCAGGCAAGACGCAAAGTGACAGACAAACTCCATTGTGATTTCAGTCAGATCAGTGACAACACTAACAGTTGCCTGCTACATTACCAGTCATTTAAATAGTCAAACTATCAATCCACCGCCACTATTTTTCTTATTGTCAGGGTTACAAAGGAAGGGGCAGATTTAAGCCCTTGCGGCTCTTTTGCGCCGTTCTTGCGTGACTTTTGTGACGCAGCAGCTAAACAAAAAAGGGCGCCATGGTGCGGCGTATAATATTATAACAACGTGACGCATTTGGGAGATGCATCCCGTTATAAAGCCCTGCGCCATCAGGGGGCGTTCCGGCGCAAGGGAGGGCATTCCTGCGCTGGAACACATCCTAATAGTGGCTGAGGGAAATCTACAAAATATCAATCAGTCACCTTTAGGACAATGATGCGTCACACAAACCCTGCACCTGCTTGAAGCAGACGTACGGCTTGACCCAGCATTGGGGAGATAGGGTACCCCAGAGCATTGATGGAGCTGCGCCATCGTTGCGACGCAACTCCAGCAGTAAAGCTTCGGTGACGTTTTGGGCCCATGGGGAGCCGCATTGCAAATACGGCGCACCATGTTTGGTGGTGGTAGCGGGCCGCACAATTAATGGCGCATCCCTGCTACTTTGCAGGGATGCGACGGTAATTGCAATTCTGCCCCTTAGGGGCATACTTACTTACGCGTTCTGGCGCATCTCCAGAGATGCGCCAGATCAAATGCGTCACGCAAAACTACCCTTGCGACACGGCAGATGTGCCTCATTTACAATGCGGCGCGCCCTGGCGCAAGGGTAGGCACTTGCGTGACGCATCTCGTCACGTAAGAGCGGCGCATCGCTGGAGTCACGTCGCCAACGCAATGCAACTCCAGTAATGCTCAGGGCCACCCAATACTTTACATGCTGTGTCAGTCCTTTCGCCTGCTTCGAGCAGACATAAGGAATTGAATTGACGTAGCAGCGTCGCAGAAGTGCCTGCGTTAAATCTTGTAGATTTCACGCAGGCAATTTTGCGAGGCGCACAGCCGCTGGACCGCCCACCCTGCGTACTAGGAACGCACCCATTGTGGTGCAGGCCCATGGCTTTATAACGTGACGCATCTCCCTAGATGCGTCATGCTGTAAATGACTTGCAGGGATGCGGCACGTTTACGCCGCTGTTGCGTCACGCAAGGCAACGTAAACGTGGCGCAAGGGGCTTGTAAATGTAATCTGCCCCCTAGTGTCTAGCATTACGCAGTTCTGTTAAGTACACTCATACATAATAGTTACTCAGGCCAATGAGACCACGAAATAGAAAACAAATAAGCATAGTAGCAACCCCACTGAGAAGGAGAGCAGTGCACCTGAAATGCACAGAAGATTTTGAAATATAATTTAACTACAATGTAATCGTCATCAGCGGCATTATTGGCTTGCTCCATGTAAAAAACAAATATTTGCAATACAACAACACAGAGCAGGAGAAAACATCATAGTAGTGAGTGATTAAATGCCAATGGCTACTACTACTCACCAAGCCCGGGGATCTCCAAGCCGAGCTGGTCCAGCAGGTCGCGCTCGCGGTCCAGGAGGTCCGTCCAGCGATGGGTGACCTGGCTGTAGGTGCGCTGGACCCCGTAGAGGTGGGATATGGCCCAGCACACCTTCTCCCACCGCTTCCGGCGCTCCCGCATGTTATAGCCGCCGGCCGCGATCCTGCCGCCTCCCGCGATGGTCCTGGGCAGGCGGCGCTGGACGAAGTAGACCAGCGCGCCCACTTCCTCCGGGCTGAATATCTCCCGGCGCGTCACCTGCTCCCCCCTCGATCTCACGCCTGCTGTCCTGCCACTGGGTCCAGCACTACTCCCCGCCGCCGCTGCGGCCCTCAAGTGCCTGGGCAGCTTCACGGCGCCTGGCTTGACCATGGTCTGGGCAGGTAAGGTAGGAAGAAGTAGAAAATTAAGAAAGAATAGGATAGGGAAGAAGAAAAGAAAAGAGTTTACAAAAGTAGTTTAAAAGTAAAGAAAAATAGCAGAAAAGACAAAAATATACAGCTAGGAAAAGAGAGGGATAGATAAGAAGCAAAATCGTAAAAAAAAAACTGAAAACAAGCAAAGGATGGGAAAGATATCAAGAGGATTAAACACCATGCCCAGACACAGGAAATGAATGAAAAACAAGATGGCCGGCGCCCGTTTCCGAGCGCGAAAGTCAGTTCGCGCGAGATTTTCCTCGCGATCTCGTGCGAACCTCTAGATTTCCCGCGCGATCTCGTGCGAACCTCTACTCGCAATGCGCTTACTGCGCGAGATTATACATAGCGGGCGGAAACGGAAATACGTCACGCAAACAAAATGGCCGCGCCCGTACTCGACCTTGGGGTAAATTCGCGTGTTGCGCTGCAAGCGGCTCGCGAATACTGCAAAAAAACTCGCGAAACAACAAGCCGCAAAAAAATAAAATGCTCATTCGCACGAATTGGCGGCTTCCGCGGTCGGTTTCGCACGACGCCGCGCCCCGCGAATAGCGCGAAAAAAACCGCAAAACGATTTCAGCAAAAGCAAAAGCAATGAGCAGGTGCAAAAGGTCAACCTCATGATTTGTAACGATTCTTTGTATTGCTTCCTGAGGGGGCCCTCCAGAATTCGGTTGCCTGCTTGCAACTATTGTGTGACCCTGCTCTGACCTTAACTGTATGCCACAAAGGTCCTGATTTACAGCTAAAGGAGCAGACAAGCAGGTGCCAGGCTGGAACTTTAAATTCTTTCAGTGACACATTAATTAGCCCCTAATTCATTATTGTCAGTTGGGGCAGGGCAGGTGTTGTAACTAATTTTGCAACAATGAAAGCACTTAGCAAGTGCAAAAGATCACTAATCAGGGCGCACTAAGGAAGCAGGTGCCAGCTAAAAAAATATTCTGTGACACATTAATCAGCCCCAAATTAATTCAGGTCACTTGAGGCAGGGAAGGTGTGCTTTGCTTTGCCGAAAATAATGTACACTGGACAACCAGAGGGTGTGGTGATGAAACAGAGGGTGGCATGGGTGGGCCAGAGGGTGGCATGAGTAGTCAGAGAGTGGCAGTGGTGACAGAGAGTGGCAGTGATGAAGAAGAGTGTCCCAAACAGGCTGGACATGTAGAAACAACAAGTTCGCAAAACTTGCGACCCGACAGGTAAGTTCGCAAATTGCGAAATTGTAAAAACCCTCGCGAACTGGCAGAAACACGGGCGAACACAAAAAAAAAAAAAAATCCGCAAATTCGCGGGAATTCGCGGATTTTGCGGATTGCGAATCCGCAAATCCGCAAAATTCGCGAAC